>NC_088297.1:1278638-1339425 GCF_032854445.1 Liolophura sinensis | reverse complement strand
TAAACTACTGTTACATTCAAACTTTTTTTTATGTGGGTGTCATTTTTGAAAATATGTATATATTTATATCACATCCTGTTTTGTATCACGGAGGATAAAAATACTGTTCGTACACAAGGCGCTCACTGTGTGTACAATGCAGGTATTTAGCACCTGTTAATAGATGCATAATGGGATTCATTGTTTTACACCGAGAAATTAATCAGTGGAATTAAGCGGTGCAAAAAATAATGGGAAACAAAGCGTGTCTGGTTGTAAATATAGCTCACCTGCTTTGCATCTAAAACAAAAAAAATTACATTTTACCGTGTATGGTACAATGTACACAGTGACCTGCATCTAACACATCTGCATCTAACATGCAGTTACATGCCATCGTGCATCATTTGCTCCATTACTTGTACTTGAAGACGCTGGTACGTGAATTACAAATGTACGTAAGTATTTTTCTCTGCCGGTGTCACATTTTAATTTTTTTTTACTTCTAATGATAAGCTTTCTTTTGGGAGATGATGCTATTTTTCTCACGTGTGTGTATTTAGAGACAGGTACGATGCGAGGTAAATTCTAACGTTTGGCAGAAAGTTTGTAGATTCCCCGTGCGATCTCATTATAAGTGTGCCCTTGCTGACAAGAAGCGGTTCTCTGCTGACGACTCTCAGGTGGCCGTTTGTATTCAACGCAGATCACATATCTTCCTCGATGCAGGATACTATACATCACAGCACTACAGAAAGTCTGTCAGTGACTTCCAAAATGTCGGTGTTTTAAAAATTGAAAATATAATCAATCACCCGCTAAATTAAACAGAAAAGTGTATGCTTCATTCCTTGTCAAGCGTTTTGGTTATCAGTTTCGCCAGATATAAGTTTCTGTTTTGTCATACGTCACAACTTTACCCTTTATGTCAATCCTAGTTAATCCCTACTTAGCTTGCAGGGTGAAAGACAGCTTTTAGAGTTTGGACGTCCCTCTGGATCCCACAGTTGGTCTGACATTGATAAAATTGTGACACTATATCTAATACTAGTCTAAATATGCAACTGCCGATGAAAGACCACCCATCTACCTGTCTACATTATTAGGCTAAATACACAGCTGTAAAATACAGATACTGAGTAAGAAATAATAATAAATTACACATTTAAACAGCAAATTCATTAAAATATACACATTTTTAAAATTTCCAATAAGGGAGATTCGAGGAAGAAATCTTTCGTCAGTAAAGGTAAAGAGAGTCCTACGGTACTATGTGACTTGCGCAAAATGTTAGACAAGTGTCCATGACAATAATTTACCGATCCCCTGCCTCGCTGTATTTTGGAAGCATACAGCGTAAATGGCACCTCACGAAATGCTTAATTTGACTAGCGTTCAGCCTCTGGATTTTCTCCGCCGATCGTCTTCACTACATAACATTTCGTGAAGCTATTTTTTAAAGTAAATATGATCAAAAATAGTTAGTTTGTATAGGCGGCTTGATACAGTATTACTTGTTTTATGCTTTCAGCTTTGCACATACATGTAATAGCTCGAAAACTGATTTGTTCTCCTTGCATTGAGATTTCTTGGCCTCTGACTCTATAAAAAATAATTCAATTCTTTGTATGAGACAATGACTGGTTGTGTTATATGAGGAGCCACAGGTTTCATCAGTCATCACTGTCTTGGTCTAATCGTATTCGGCTCATTTATTTCCTGTAATCCGGGCTTGCAATGTGAAAAAATATCCAGTATAACCCATAAACACGGCGAAAGATGAGATCCGCAACATAGGCTAATTTCTATGAAATATTTATGAAAATGAAGTAATACTAACAAACGTCCCTCAGAAAATGTCGCACTTAAAGATTTTTTTTGGAAAACACCGCTTTGCTTTGACGAGAATATTTCCAGTATATATTAATTAAACAATCTCTCTCTCTCTCTCCTCTCTCTCTCTCTCTCTCTCTCTCTCTCTCTCTCTCTCTCTCTCTCTCTCTATATATATATATATATATATATATATATATATATATATATATATATATATATTGCCATGCAGTACGCCACATAAGTGTCATCACCCTCATGCACCTTCATTATTAATACGTCGTCGCCTAATATTACAGTGGGTGCCTTAGTTTATAGCATGTACCTTTTTTATCAATACGCTTTACAGACATTAATGGACTAATATACATTATATTAATCAAACGCCTACATCACTGCATGTCTTCCATACTAATGCTTTCAATTGTCATATGTTTTTTAGTACTCATCTCCGAGGAAAAATCCGGTACGTATATTACCGTACATAAATAATGATCATTTTGCATCACGGTATGGCATGGCAACGTGGGGATTGTCGTTTACTATGCTATGTACATTCATACATACTCACTGAATGATCAGAGATATAAGCTGAACATACGCCGTGAGTGATGAAACTCTAAGTGATGAAACAATCCGCATCGTGACGATCCCTATATACTGGATTTTTACAGCCATTTGAGATTTATTATATTGTCTCCATTACTCAAATAACCAGTAGATAAAGTATACCATGTTCCCAATAAGATATATCAAACGAGTGATAAAGTGTGTGTTTTTTGTGTTTTTTTTATCCCAGGGAATGTGCCACGATAGCTTTCACACTTTTTTATGTTGGGTAAAAGAGAATCAGCGAAGGATTACGGCTTAACGCCTCTTACGCCATACCGCGGTCATAATGTGGTTAAGGGCATAAGATGGTTGATAGGGCGATTTCCAATAATCGTATATAGAATAAATTGTCTCCTGTTTGTGTTTTGGAAAAACGTGTAAGAAACAAGAAGAACATAAAATTATCTCCCCTTGTAGTACCATGACCTTTTTTTTATTAAAAAAAAGAAATATATTAAAAAATGTCTTAGTTTTTTTAGTTTAGAATTTGGTGGGTCCGCGATTGATTTTTTTTTTTTAATATTCAATGACAATTTTTTTGCTCGCACGTGAATTTCCTTCGCGCGTGATAAATATTTCACGGTCACTGACACAGTACAATACATCTATAATAAGACAGACCTCAAAATAGGCCTAGTAGTTTAACACGTCAGTCAATTAGACCTCAAAATAGGCCTAGTAGTTTAACACGTCAGTCAATCAGCCAGTCTATTACTCAATGGATCCGCAGGGGCCCTAAGTGCTGTGTTCCTCAGATAGTACCACAGTCTATGTCCTCTGTCACACACAATTCCCCGTGTTCCAACACCGGAACCTTCAGGCTGTAAACAGTCAGGTGAAAAAAGCCCACAGTGTCTCGCCTTACCAGGAGGGCTGTCAATTTAGACTCGCGCTGTCACCTGTATTAGGTCACGTGACGCCTTACCTGATCTCTTAACTTCACGGGTAGCTACACAGGTGCACAAACCACGATTTAGCCTGAGCCTCACTTTTTTCGCTCAGTTGGAGCCTGTGCGTGTGTCTGTGTAGATAAATCTTGCTTGTGAAGTTAAAAGGAACGAGGATATTCACGTTTCACGTTAACACCTATGATCAACAGATGTTGATGCGTTCATCCTTAACTACAGTCATGAAAGCTTTGACAACAAGGATGTGAAGCTCGTCCATGTGTTTAAGCACTTGTCTGATTTCTGGTAAGTTTCTTTGTACGCTTTTCCTGATTTTAGTATCTGCATCTGCACCTAACAGACGTGTGCCTCTAACACGGAAGTTTTAACCTGGCACTATACCCTCATAAAAGTACTTCTTTAACGCTCCATCATGATGACAAGGTTCAAAAACGATACTTTCTTTATCATACAGTGATAATGACGTATTTACTTTTTCGTTTTTATCTTGATATAAACTTAGTTTCAATGGTCAGGATAATTTGCTTCTGAAACTGACGTACGTTGTCTTACCTACACTCAAGAAATTAATCTGTTAATTTTAACAGAAAGTGTGTTGTCTGATTGATGCTACATGTAGAATCTATTCTGCTATTTTAACAGATTATTGTGTTATATAAAACACATTTATTCTATTGTATCAACATAAAGATTCTATTAAAAGAACAGGGCATTGTGTTAAATATCTCACAGTGTTATTTTATAATAACATAACACATTCTAACATCGCTCAGACGTCAACTTTTCTGTCAAAATCAACAGAATAATTTTAAGAGTGTAATTCACACTCGAACTTTGATTTTAAATATCAACATGTATAGTACGGACAAATGCCTCTACTTTGAAGACATTCCTAATAATAATAAAAAAAACAAGCAAACAAAAAAACCCAGCTAGAACAGCAAGAAAATGTCGAGCTGAACGTTTTTAGATAGACAACAACACTTTTAGGTTCGCTCAATACTTCCTTCTAGATAGAGACGCTGAATCACACAGAAGGCGTGACGATAGGATAGGCCGCTTGAATACCAATTAGTTCATCCGCTACATAGATGTAAAGGTATGAACTAGATGGTCAATTTAACATCTGGATGTAAAATAACCGATGAGGGGACCCAATCAGTTTTCTGCTTAAAAATCTAACATGTTATGATATACATGTTATGTCACAATATATGATCCAATATTATATGGTAAATGTACGTAATAGATCAAATAGTATATTCTCATACATTATCTAGATTGCAAATTATGACCAAGATGCATATACAGAGATAGCCATTTAGTACTTGTTTAGGTATCTGCATGGTCTATATTATGTTTAGGCATCTACGTGGTTAGTATTATGTACATGTACTTAGATATATATGTGGTTAGTATTATGTGTTTAGATCTTTATACTACTCGGTATGAAGTGTTTAGTATCTGCATGGTCAGTATTATGTGTTTAATTATCTGCTTTTCCAGTTTTAAGTCTTTGGGTATCTACGTAATCAACATTATGCGTGTAGGTATTTAAGCGGCAAAATATTATCTGTGAAGACATGTACGTGGTCAGTATGCGTTCTATTAGTTATAAGTAGGTATTAATATTGTATTATTGGCACTTTAGATATAGACATAGTCAGTATTATAATTATTTGTCCAAATGATGAAGTGTATACATTGTAATTATTTGTGTAAGTGATGAAGTGTATACAATGTGATTATTTGTGTAAGTGATGAAGTGTATACAATGTGATTATTTGTGTAAGTGATGAAGTGTATACAACGTGATTATTTGTGTAAATGATGAAGTGTATACAATGTGATTATTTGTGTAAATGATGAAGTGTATATAATGTGATTATTTGTGCAAGTCATGAAGTGCACACAATGAGATTATTTGTGTAAGAGATGAAGTGTATACAATGTGATTATTTGTTTAAATGACGAAGTATTAGTTGATCGACGTCTCTACGTAGCAGAACACCATAAACCTTAAGTCTGCACTTAATGTTTAAAGCATGCATTATAAGATTTAGCTATATGTTAAGATAAAAACAGGTGTAAAATGAACAGCCAAGTGTAATGACGTTTTTTTTTGCACGACGAGATCGGAGGTAACTGAATGTTTTAGAAGCTTTAAACACATGAGATACCTATCAATTGGGTTGACGATGGAGGTGTAGATGTGTTTAGTGACGAGTTCGAGCCCAAATTACCGTTGTCATAAATGATACGTACACGCAGATCTAAAAATAGCAGAACCTTACACATAGGTTGGAGCGCACTGAGTCAGTTAAGAGCTGCATACCCAGGATAAATGAAATGAGTGGGCAAATCTTTAGGGCTATGGAGTGCAGTATAACGGGATTTATCGTATGTATAGATGATATAACTTTTGTCGACTCGTGGCTCGATTTGTCTGTTTGAACAAGGATATTCCATGAGCTAAAAATATAAATGAGCATTTTGAACCGGTATATGTAAGTATCAAGCATGTTTTGCAATCAAGAAATTCGCCTAAAGCTAAAACTAGCCTATTCTAAATGATGTCAGGAATAATTTGTTTGATCTAATCAAAACTTGGTTTTTTGGGCTATCAATTGTAATACACACCATTTGCCTTTAACAAAGAAAACATGTGCTTGATGAAGTATCACGTGAGGTGGTTTTGTATACCTTCAGGGAGCAACCTAGGCCGCCACCATCCTTTTTTATTTTTGGTGTGTACTATTTTTGTTTGTTTGTTTTTCTTTTAATCACCAAAAAACGTTCGTGCACAAGAGTAGGCGGCTGTATGCGTGTGTCACAGCCGAGGAGAAGCATGAAACAAGCACCAAGTACCCATATCAAATGTGGTTAGACCGCAGATAAATACATACGCACGGTATAAATGGCATAAGAGCATGTACTTAGTAGTTACATTTCCCTGTGCTCGTTCACAGTAATGTGTGATGTATGGCGAAAATATAATAACGTAAGGCTGTGTGAAACGTATGAAAGGATTTGAGGTCGCCAGTATACAGTACTGCTCGATCCTAGCGATTTGTCTGGCACGGATATGGGCCGGAACACCTGTGTCGGAAGAGTGAAATACGACTGCAGAATATTCACATCATACACCGATCATACAGCCAAGACCTGGATGCCATCCTCGCAGGATGGGCTTAAGATGGGCGTAGGATCCGCGTAGGGTTTTGCGACATACACTAACATTCACACATAATCTCATCTAACTTATAATAAATGCCGCATTGTTCGACACCATACCTCGTTTGTTCTTTCGGTATAAACAAAAATATTTTCAAACAGCTTAGTTCCTGGCGTGGTTGCTTATTCGCACATAATCATGATGACATGTAGATGGAGTTTTGTCTGCTTATGCAAATATTCGGTAAATGCAAAACCATAACCTTCATGTACAATACATGTTTTTTTTTTTAAGTGCAAATTTTTCGAGGAAGTAAAGTAAAGTGTGAAATATAATGTATAGTTATAACAGAACTTACTTATGACAATTTAGGCAATTCGAATCGATGGTTTATAATATTAGGACAGCTTTTGGCCAGAACTTACATCGTCTCTGGTTGTCCGGGAATGCGGTTACGATTTTACATTTCCACTGACATAAATAAACATCGTCGGAAAAAGGGGAAAGCTAATCTCGGAAGTCATGCTTTGTGCTAGCTTACCTTTCTGCTGGCTTGAATGAGTGAGAGTTAGCCGGATAATAGGCCTTTCACTACTACCTGTTTTTCGCCATCACGCCTGCCTTACTGAACATACATTGTGTCATATGTATAGCTAGCGTGCAGGCAAAGGTTAGAGTGGCGCAAAACGGTCCAAACGAGACTACATGTACTGGCCAATCAACATCTGCGTAAGATCCTATCAAGACGGTGCCAACATCCACGGATGGGCCACTCGTCATGGCAGTATGATGCGCGTAAGATCTGGTGAAGACTGTGCCAACATTCACGCATGGGCCACCCATCATACCCGTATGATCCGCGAAGGATCCTCCCCACATCCGATCAAGATGCGCGTAGGATGGGGGGATGATAGGCGTAGAGTATTTTGTAAGGATCGGGCTTTCTACTTGAGTACGATTATGCTCAAATATACCAGGTTGCTTGTAGGCGCTCACATTGCGGAAATATTGCATGCCATTTTAAAGTTTTTCTGAGACCTTCATTTTGGGGCTCTAGATCCTGATAAAATCCTCTAAAGTACATAGGGAAAAAACGTATGGTAAAATGGCAGAAATGATAATAGCTTACGAAAAGAGGTACAAGTTTGGACACCCCATATCATAAACGTACAAATTACTGCTCGGCTAAGCGTAATTGAGTTGTCCTAGCTTCATCCATATTTATGGTGGCCTCTTTAAAAGCACCGTTTGTCTCTCGCAAATGAGAAACAACACAAAAATGTTAATATTATGAGATAGACTTAGAGTATGAAAAAAATATCACAGGAATGAGGTTTAATTAAGGCATAAAATTGATTTTGGAACAAAAACGAATTATATGGTAACAAGTAAGGTCGGTGATGTTATATTTGTGAGGGTTGTGGCTCTTCAAACTTCCTCATGTTATCTGCCATGAGACAGTTTTGGGATGTTTTTCTACGTTTTAAAAGGGATGCTGTTGTTAGCTCTTTGTGTTGACAATTCATTAGCGGTGTGTTTTTGTATATCTAAATGTTCCTTACAGTATATACGGCCTTATTTTGGCTCATTAGTAAGAACGTTGTCCTCAGTGAATCAAAACGAATCTTAACAAATACGTTTTATAGGCGACGTCATACAGTCGCACGATGTACACGCAGGTCAGCAGGCCACTTCATTCGTTCCTATCGCATGATGTGCACGTAGCTCATCAGACAACGTCATCTGTTCCTATCGTACGATGTACACGTATGTCTGCGGGCAACGCCATCGTTCCTATGGGACGATGTACACGTACTTCAGCAGGCAGTGTCATCCGTTCCTGTCGCATGATGTAAACGTAGTTTTGAAGGCGATGTTATCTGTTGCTGTCGCAAGACGTACACGTAGTTTTACAGCAGACATCATACGTTCATATAACACGATCTGTAGTTTTAAAGTCTTATGCCCAGTGGCGTTCCAGTGCGACGGCGATGTGAATATGGCTGTATTAAGATTAACGTTGAGACTGGCGTATAAGAGAATGATTGGGGCTTAACACCAGGTTGGTGGTATTTTATTCGTATGGTGACAATGATGATACAGGGGGAAACCTCGTTAGCATGACAGACAGTCTTGAAAAGCGCTATGCAGGAATGTAGATAAGCGAACACATTACTGAATCTCTGAAAAGGCAAACACGAATTAGGAGTCCATATGGAACTTTGCAAAAGATCGACTGCAAAATGACGTTCCAGCGTTATAGTTGGGTCATGGGTAGGGCATGGGGTTGATACTGTGTAAATATATAGTAGCGACTGTACGGTACAACAAGATATTGTTTGCTGGCACGTAGGCCTGGTATGTAATGCTAAGTGTTGTGTGTATCTTTTATTTTATTCCAAAGGGCCTTCCTGCACGATATCTTACTAGACATTTCTTTGCCCCTAAATTTGCCACATGATATATGCATGTAGCAGTTGATCCGGTTGCGGCTGATACTTCTCAAGAGGGTATGTATATTGATTACCAATATTTACAAAGCTTCAGCACTCATGGTTTTTGACGTTTAGTTCCTACCTCGCAAATGAGAATGGGGTTGTACCACTGTTAGGGACAACGATATTATCTACACAGCTCACAAATAAGCAGTGTAATTCGATGTTCTCGTTAGTTTGCATTATTTATGTCTTTTTTGTCAGACCTATATGGGTTAATAATTACTCGACGTGTTGGGGCATTAGTGTAGGGTTAGCGGCATGCTATTGTCAGTTCCGCCATGGCAGAATGCGTGGAATGTTCCACTGTGACTTACTGAACTGTCTCAGCAAAGGATCGTGGCTGTATCGGTTTTCACCCAGTTTCCAGTTCAGCGGTGACGAATTATCATATCGTACACCGACTATTCGCAAGGTTGATTCTCAGCAGGTGACAATCCCTGCTTATTTTCCGCTTTTCTTATTTCTCAACGCATATCCGAGCATTCCCATTCAACGGCAAAAGTCTACAGGTAGCTAGCCTGCAAAATCGACGTTCCATACCGCCTCTCTCACATGAACTTTTGAGGACGGCATTAGCATCGCAAGCGACTCGGGTCCCCTTTAGGAAAATGGGAGGTATTGAGTTTTACTTGGGTACACAGTTCACCGAATTTCAGTTACTATCAGATGAGACAATAAATGTCTCCTGTGATGGGAAAAAACAATTGACACATCGATTTTATGGCTCAGTAAAACAGAATTATCTTTTGATACAGTTCAAACAAATGGGCTAATAAATAGACTGGTCAATTAATTCTTCAGTCATCCGTGAAGGTATTCAACTTTGTACGTGTCGTCATTATAGCTTAAGGGGCTTTGTACAGCACATATAGTGAACACCTAGTGTTGGTGGTTTTCTTCCGGACACACCGATTTGCTCAACCGGTAAACTTGACCGCCGTCATCTAACGGTGAAATATTACTGAGTATAGCGTTCAACACGTCCAAATAAATAACTAAAAAGAATGAATAAATAAATAAATAGATGAATAAATAAATAAATATTTAAATTATATAGTTAGGTATCCGCAAATTTCCGAATCATTTTTGCTATTTTGCTGGCCCCATACGTCCAAAATTAGACGCACTTTACGTTCAAAATTTACATTTGCTGCGCAGTCATCTATGACATGCTGTAATATCCGGTTATTATCAGCTGGGGGTCTCAAAATATCGTCCAGTGTTGTCCCTATCCGTATGCATCCTCACGTTATCTCCCACCTGGGCGTCTGCTGGCCGCTGTCTCGTGGGGGCAAAGTGCCCGGATGTGCGCGGTCATGAATGGAGCCTATATACAACCATGCAGTAGGTCCACGAGAGAGGGATTAAGTAGAGTCCATTCCCTCTAAACAGTTTACATTAGAGATTGATTGGCTTACTGAAGTTAAGTATGCTTGACAGCAGGGTATGGTTTTGTTCACCAGTCCTCGAGCCCTGTGCTAAGCTAAATTCTCAAAGATTTGTGATAAGGGGGATTTGCCGCATTATTCCAATTCGCTTTTGGATCTTGTTAAAGTAGCTGCGTTGTGAGTGCTGCATCAGTGAGCAGTGTTAAGCGTCATTACTTACCTTCTGAAGTATTAATCCTCATACGGACAGAGTAAGGTTTAAAAGAGTTTTGTTATTTCGATCGATGCCACGGAAAATGTAATACAAAAACGATTCTGGACTGCGAAAAGCTACGTTTGTGAGTAAGTTATTTGCTGTAAAAATTTAGCCCTGGCGACATTTAAGAAAACATTAATAGCTCTGATGCTGCTGTGTATATATATATAATGTGGACTGAATGTAAATGGCCTAGATGTTATGCTTCCGCATGACAAGGAAGTGGCATACATGTCATTATATAGATGCCTGTATCCTTAAGGACTTAACTCAAAACATTTGTTTGTGTACAAAAGATATACACAAACAGTCTTATGTAGTATATACATGCATCCGGGAGAATGGGGCGATAATGTTAACTGATTTGGAATCTTAAATCTTTTTTTTTTCGTAGATTGATAGGGTCCCGCAACAAAAACCGTTTTTGAATGTTTTCGTAGTTTTCTCCACAAGTATGCGCCTACATAGAACACGTAAACTCTTAGCTTGTCTTGGCTATACACGTTTCGTCATTCATCTTTTCTTTATACAGCTTGTGCAGTGGATTGCTTGCAGCTATGATACATATAGAATTCGTGCTGCTCGTTTTCATCGTCAAGACGTATTTTGGGCTTCTCAAACTGCTTGATTACTACTCATGTTAGCTTCCTGTTTTGTCGGGCTAGTCAGGTGGGGTGGGGGTCCTGCAAGTCAGGTGGACTGGGGTCGGGTGAGTATGTTTTGGTGGGGGTCGGGCAGTTAAAACATTAAAATACATGGCCTTACCGGGTTTTTTTTCCCCGCCGTTTACTCGTTTATGTACAGCGGCATGAGCTGTTTTTTTTCTGTTGACGAATTCCTTTGCACAGACATAGGACATCAAGCAAGGCAATTAGTATCTTAGAGCGGTTACGACGCGATTGACTTAGCCCTGTGTATGAAATGTGGAGACATACGACTGAAGAAGTATCCTAAGGATGGTAGACTTCAACTTGCACAGAGAATTAAGAGATTTTAGAGGTTAAAGCCGTTCAAGCAGAGGTTGAACAGATTGACGAAAGCTGTCTTGCGCCAGCCTGCATTCCATTCGCAGGGAAAGAACGCGTTCCTCCCTGATACTCAGGGAATGGAAACCGACAACTGAAGTTTGGTTTTCCATTAGGCCTGGATTATGCTAGGACCAAACTCAATTTTGAATTTTAGGAATCATGCAGGTGTTGGAGAGTGCCTAGATCAGGTAGACATGTATTTGAATGGGAATCTAGCCTCCAGTACCATCACAGGATCTTTTGAAAGTAAGCCAGTATATATGTCCTATGAAATTGTCCCCGTTGAACACCGCCCGAAAAGGAGATAGCAATGAACGCAGGATCATGCTGGATTTTGGTTTTCCCAATGTCAATGACACAGTTGACAAAGACATTTATCTGGAGAAGGGGATTGACCTCAAGTATCCCAAGGTAGATGACTTGGTTAAACTAGTTAGGGTAACGGGAAAAATATAAGAAGGATTTGAAGAAGGCTTACTGCCAAATCCTTATTGGTCAAGGGGATATTCACTTTGTTGCCTTCAATTTCGATAGGGTACTTTACTTGGGTTTGACTCTCCGCGGCTCACATTTGCCAAAGAGTGACCTCGGCATTAGCATACATGTTTTCTGAGCGGGGTTTTGATATAGTTAACTATTTGGATGAATTAGCTGGTGCTGGAACACCACAATCAGTAGTGTAGGCCTTCCAGACCATAGGGGCGATTTTGGACGTTTGCTCGGAAAACGGTTGTCCACCATCTACAAATATGTGCTTTGTGGTTGTATGGTTTGATTCCATAGCTATGACTCTAGGTCACACCAAAACGGCTTGCTGAGATCGTAAAGTTGGTGGATAATTGGATGAAGTTAACGGAAGCCACCTTGTCAAAGCCACAGTCTCTATCACCTAAGCTGAACTTTGTGTCAGCCTATGCCAGATTAAACAGACTGTTCGTTTCAAAACTAATTGCCTGGTTACGCACTATTCATGAAACTAGAGGCAAGGCTAGAATTCCTGTGGCTGTGAAAAAAGACCCGAAATAGTGGCAGGCATTGCTGGTTACCTACAACGGTGTCTTTATCATGTTTACCGAGGAATGGTTTAAGGTTAGTGAAGTATTTGCCTCATATGCTTGCATGTATGTGGGTGCGGGTGTTTGTGGAAAGAAGTTTTGTCACTGTGTATTTCCATCCCACATTAAGATTCAAGGCTTAAACATCAATGCCTTGGAGATGTTCACGATACTCATCTGTCTAAAACAGTCGCCAGCAACATTTAAAGGTAGAAGAATACTGGTAGCATGTGATAATGCTGTGTCGGTAAAAGTTTGGAATTCCGGGAGGGCTAGGTCCGCATTCGTGCAAGACTGTCTGGGCGAAATGTGTTTTTTTTGTAGCCAAATTTGAGCTTGATGTTAGAGCACGGAATATCCCAAGTATTGCCAACAGATTACATGACCTCTTGTCACGCCGGAAACATGGGGACAACAATAGACAGAGGGTTTTTTTAGTTATCTTCACCAGAACATTTAATTGATCGCACAGTAGATAGTAAGCTATTCACTTTTGATCACATATGGTCAATTTCCAGAGCTTCTGTTTCGTCCTTTTTAGAGGTGGAATTGGAGAGTCAGAGAGAGCAAGCCAAACAGTCTTTATTGCGCAGTGCGTTCGCTGCAGGCTCTTACAACAACTTGAAAGTTTAGTAGGGATCTTACTTTTTGTTACAACAACTTGAAAGTTTAGTAGAGATCTTACTTTTTGTTTTGCGAGTATTTCAAGCTCAAATCTTTGCGATCTGCAGCTGAAAATTTATGGATGTATGCACAATTTTTAATCAGAAATTTTCATTCAGAAGATTCCATTGAGAATTATCATTGATATTAGGCTACCTTTTATATATCGCAAATTTCAAAGTTCTTAAAAGGGATGGTTGCTAGAACAAGCCGGCATCTGGATCTTTGTTCCTCTCACAGTTTTCGGAAGGGTGGTGCTTTTTGGGCTTGGACTTTTGCAAGTCAGGTGCCGGGTGAGCTGATCTAGATGGTTGCCTAATCGCTTGTCTTTAGGTGTGTTTATTGTTTGATGCATGTATGTGTTTTGTGTTCTGTCTATTTTCGGTCATTTGTGACTGTATTGTGTGTTTCATGGTCAGTGCAGACAGTCGTATCTTTCTGTGCATTGGATGCGGTCTGTGTTCATTGAATCTTTTCTGGTCTTCGGACTTGGCGTTGTGTTTAGTAATTGACAGTGTAAGAAACACCTGTATAGCATTATCGTGGCATGATATAATATCTCTGACCTCTGTTGGCCGGAAGATATACCCCATCTGTGCTTTATTCCCTATTTGTTTGGTATTGATTACAAATCAATTGTCAAATTTAAAGCAAATCTGTACTGGGTGGGAATAAATACACGTCTATACCACATTTGCCATTTGTTCGCTATTTGTGTAGTATTGATTACTTAACTAGATAATCCCGGGTGTCCAAAACCTTATCTGATTACTATGTAATGTCGTTATCGTATTGCTGACGGCGCTGTGAATTCTACGACAATGCACTGTGATTCGAATGACGCAAGCTGGACACCTTACTGTATTCTGCAACCATCATCCAGCCACTTGCAAGAATATATAAAAATTACGAATTGACAATAAAGTCGGAACACAACATACCCCATGGGGCAACCAGAAAGCCTAAGCCAATAACATCCAACTCATTTTATACCAAATAGTATACGCATAGGTCTAATAGTTAACGTGTCATAACGAGTATTAAGGTAGAGTCAACGAGCACGTTTCAAAGAACTCCTGACAGACATAGTAGATTTTCGTGAGACAAAAGCCAAATGCATTTTCATAGTCAAACTACAAAATTATTGAATTGCGTACAAACAAGAACTTGTCAGGTCATAATGACCCAGGTGGTTACTAGGATTGGTGTCGAAAATTGGTTAGGTGATATGACACTATTGGTTACGTCTTTATCCCTAAAGAAGAGGTGAACGCAGGCGCACTGTAACTAAATATGCTTGTTTCAGGTTTAAATTACTCTCCCCATTCGTTCAGGTAAACAAATGTGTTTGTGTAGCATGGTACATTTTATACGTAAACTTGATAGGTGCACACCATTATTTCCAGATACCGCCATGCGAATAACCTTCGTCTGTTCGTCTCTATTTTTCAAGAGCGTGTCGAAAAGTTATTTTATGAGTTATTGATAATACTTGGACGGAGTTTTCTGAATTTGACTTAAACTTTTGTAGTTCACTAAGTCACTCACTTTGCCTCATTCTAAAAGTTCCCTTTCTCTTACAAATCTGTCTTGAGGTTTGCAGATAAGGCAGAAGAATGCTCTATGTGTACTAAATGTAGATTTCACATCCAAGGTAAACATTATTAACATATAAAAAAGTACATTTATTTGCCTCTAAAATGTAGTTTTTTTGTGTTAAATTTTGGGATAAATTCTGCTCGCGGGTTATTATATCTTCGTTCTTACAATTATACAAACTAGTTTATTTCCTGTAAGCACCTAGGGTTGAAAACGAAATTGAACTTACTTTATCCAACAACCTTATTCAGGATGACCATTTATCTGCCTAACCTAAAACTCCAACAAATCCGACCACAGGCATGGTGATCGGCTATGTTTGTATAGGTATATGAAAAGAATGTTTCCTCATCAGAGCAGGTGTTTTTTTCTTACAATTTCTGTTTATCTGAGCAATAAATTTTAGTCGTCAAAAACTCTCTATCTGAGCAGTACATTTTAGACTTCAAAGTCTCTTAATCTGAGCAATACATTTAGTCTTCAAAGTCACTCTATCTGAGCAGTACATTTAGTCCTCAAAAACTCTCTATCTGAGCAATACATTTAGTCTTCAAAGTCTCTCTATCTGAGCAATATATTTTAGTCGTCAAAGTCTCTCTGTCTGAGCAATACATTTAGTCTTCAAGGTCTCTCTATCTGAGCAATACATTTTAGTCGTCAAAGTCTCTCTATCTGAGCAATACATTTAGTCTTCAAAGTCTCTCTACCCAAGCAATACATTATAGTCTTCAAAGGCTCTCTATCTTAGCAATGCATTTTAGTATTCAAAGACTCTTATTTTGAGCAATACATTTTAGTTTTTAAAATCTCTCTGTCGGGGCAGTGCATGTTAAAAAATCTTTTGAATTAAGTTTTTAAATTACATCTAAAGTTATAGTTTGCTGGTGGATTTTGCATGCTTAAATGAAGGTATAGCTGGAGGTGTCATCCATCGCGCACTAGCGAACATTCCCATGTCCCATAAAATACCAACGGATTTTAAAACTGAAAGAGCAAATAAAGAGCAGTTACTGTTTTGTTAACGTTACTGACACGCAGGCAGTGACAAATCACCAGCACAATATTGTACAAGCATTTTTGTCTCTTTACCTTTCACATATGTCAACAAAGCTCTCGTCATCGGGCTGGTGTCTGTGTACGCAAGCTAACCCGGCCACCCCCATGTACACATCCTTTTAAGTTTGGCCTAAGATTAACTAGCTCAGCGATCACGTTTTAGGTTGCATTGATCCGTCCTGGCAGTCGTGATATGAGGCAAAATGATTAATTATAGTTAAATTTGTAATATAGAAAATCTTCAAAGGCGAAGCCACCCCATCACCACCACCAGACCCCTTGCCCCAAAGTCTGCTATTTAGGCCCCAAAATAACCGACGTATTTTTTGTAAACCAAACTACATAAAGGAATATTTGTTTGGTCTATGTGGATTTCTCTCTCTGCTTTTCATCCGTATTTCATTCACGACACGTTGTGCCTTTTGTGAGACTGTCAAATATAACCGCATTGTACTAAAAACGGTATGTTACCCACTACTGCGTATTAGGTCATCTTCGTGTGATATAACGCATTGATGGCAACATATTCCATTGTCATTGGTACATCAAACATATTCCCGTTATAAACAAGACTTGCAATCTAAAACGACCGACTGTTGTCACGTATAAATCCTTGACAGTTTACCCAATTTATTTAATGGGATATTCGCTCCGATTTTTTTTTCACCATCATTTACTGGTTTATTTATTGATTTGATTGGTTTTTATTACGCTGCGCTTATAAATATATCACTTATTCCACGGCAGCCAGCATTATCGTGGGAAGAAACCAAGCAGAGCCCAGGGGAAACCTACGACTATCCGCATGTTGCTGGCAGGCTTTCCCACCTTTAACCGGAGAGGCGCAAACATGAGCTGGAGTAGAACTTTAAGAGGCTGTGTTGGTGAAATATTCCTTGTGCTATGTTAGTACACTAATGACTCAGCCACGAAGGCCCTATCACTGTTAATGAGACATACCGCAGAAGTCGAAAAAAATGTGCTGCTGTTTTAGGCCTCATCTACATAAAGTTGTGACTTCCAGATGTCTGTTGACAATCTGAGTGAGCGACCGAATGTTTAATTTTATCAGGTGTTTCCTTTCATACATCAACTAATTCAAATTGCTGTATTTAGAAAGTCTGATTTTTTTAAAAGTCAGTTACCACCACTTGTTGTTTAGACGACGGGAGATCTTCGGTGAACTTGAAATGTCAGACACAGCACTGTGTTATAATTATGCGGTCTACCGTGTAACTTCAGTTCTGCCATTGGCAATTACGAGTACTTTATAAAACATTATCAATAGAAAGGCAGATCGTGTTTGATTTACTTAACTTCTGATTTGGTTTCAGTCTATCGTATTGTTCACATGTGCGATCCACGAGCGAACGTTTCATTGCGGGAATCGTTGCGCTGCCTCATTTGCATGTTATTTCGTCGGGCGGAAAGTTTAGACCGGTCAAGGATTTACCCTTATAATTCTCTTAATTGATATTTTGTGGAAAATATAGGCCCATGAGGTTTAGTTAGGAGTCAAATGCCACTCGCTTGTGTTTATGGCTGAACCAACTCTGAATTTCTTTCGGCGGCATGTCCCTACAAACGCAGCCATAAAGATACAGTTTTCCGACCAGAAAATTTCAAGTGTATTCAAGTACACGACAAAACACTGAAATACCGTTTCACTTTGTTACCAGAAAAGGGACAAATACTTGACGCTCGTTAGTAATGTGACAAGTATTTACCTCATATCCGCTTTCAAACTCAGGTATTTCTTAGATTTCAGCAACGAAGCTAAATTCTTCAGTTTATTATTTGAGCACAAGGGATCACTGTAGTGCATATTTGTTGCTAAGATCTTTTTTATTCAGTATGTCAAAGTGAATCATCCCGGATATTCATTTTGAAAGAGTTCAGAAATATATCAACACCCAACACTCTCAGTGGAGCGTAAGTGGAAGGTTGTACATGTAATTCTTTTTTTTTCTTCATGTGGGTGGGGTGGGTGGGGGGTTTGGGGGGAAAGAAATATACATTTTGTTTTCATCGTTATATAACACCATACTCAATAATGTTTTATTTCTGCCATGGTGACTTTTATGAGTGGAGGAAGCCAGAGTGCCCGGGGTAAACCTCTGACAATAGGGAAGTTTTTGACGAACTTTCCAACAGATGTGTACCCTAGGCAAGTGGACCTCAACAAACGTTAAAACGCCAACACTAGTGTCGTCGATCGCTTATTGTCATTATTGTACCACAAATCAACAATGAGATCAGAGGATTGTGCAAATGTAGAAGAGTGACCGTAATGGGTGGCAACAACAATGTAACCTTTTTGTACATCATCTGAATACATAGTGATTGTCGCCCGGATTGATTTATTTTATTCACTACTGTCCTTCTGTGTGGTAATGTGCCAACTTTGACACATGTTTACCTAGAGGAGACCCTGTGTGTCTGTCCTCACTGGCGACATCCTCCGTCCTTTTAGCGCACCTGTTGTCAGGTCTGACGTCACCGCATGTATTGGTATACTCTGTGGTCTATATATGTAATGTTTTATTTAATTCCAGGTTGCCGTGGACACGTTATGACGCAAACAGACTTACTCCTGTTACGTATTCCCCATCAATGTGAATACCACACATATTCAGTGACGTCACTGGGGAACCCTTAAGCGCCCATTGTCAAGACGACCACTCGCTTAGGCAATCTTTTGGGGATCATTTTTGGATATTGTTTCCAGTTCTTGCTCAGCGTCTTGGTTGGGATAAGAATCATGAGAGACGCTAATTCCAATCGACTGGAGCTACCGTCTATAACAGTGGACGACTTCTCAACAGAAAAGAAAGACGAAGAACATGAGGTTTTGACATTCGTTCCTGGAAGAACATGTCTTTGCCCAACTTCCGGTGACAGTCACTTTGACCAACTTATTGAAACCACGACGAGGCTCAACTTGAAAACGAGGCGACCGAGTTATACGGCTTGGCGAGAGCAGTATTTGGGGAAACCCCTTTTATCATCAGGGCGTCCTTTTACCATTCATGAAACTGAGACAGACAATGACGATTTTACCGAAGATAGGAAAACGAAGATTGAAGAATCTCTGGAATGGTTAAGACACGAACTGGTAAGCTCGCATCATTTTGAAATCCCCCATCAGCGTTTCTAATATTATTTATTTTCTATTGTAGGCATGATTTATTTATTTATTTATTTATTTGATTGGTATTTTACGCCGTACTCAACAGTAGGCCAGCATTATGGTGAGAGGAGACCGGGCAGAGCCCGGGGGAAACCCACGACCATCCCCAAGTTGCTGCAAGACCTTTGCAGGAACGGCAGGAGAGGAAGCCAGCTTGAGCTGGACTTGAACTCAAAGCAACCGAAAATCGAAACAACCTTATTCAACACTGATCTTAGAGTAGGGTATGATATGAGTGAACGAGAAAACTGACACACAAACTCCGGTTTAAAACAGATGCACGTGTACACCATAGAGCCTGCACATTTTTATTGATTTAATTTTTACTGAGGCCGTGCAAAAAATATTTCACTTATGCGACGACGGACAGCGTTAAGGTGTGAGGAGCAGAGGCCGTAAAACTTGATGACATGTTGTTATATATAATCGTCTATTCGTAGGAGGGAAACCTGTTTACCATGTGCTAATTATCCGCGATAGTTTAATTATTTCCATGAATTGATTAATGAATAAGAATCGCTGTTGGAGGAGAAATACCAAATCAGAATGAAATCAGGAATGTCGTAGTGATAACCCGCGGCACAGTGTTGCAACGGTGCAACAACATTCATGCCTGGTATTAACTTTAGTCTGATCTAAATAAGTTATAATGATTTTCAGCTCGGATTAGAACATTATAGGCAATTTTTAATAGATTTAGTTATTTGATTGGTGTTTTTACGCCGTACTCAAGAATATATCACTTATACGACGGCGGTCAGCATTATGGTGGGTGGAAACCGGGCACAGCCCTGGGGAAACCCACGGCCATCCGCAGGTTGGTGGCAGACTTTCCCACGTACGGCCGGACAGGAAGCCAGAATGAGCTGGACTTGAACTCACGGCGACCGCATTGGTGAGAGACTGCTGGGTCATTACGCTGCGCTAGCGCCCTAACCAACTGAGCCACGGAGGCCCCATTTTTTAATAGAATATGGATCAAGTCGCCCCTGCTGATAACTCTGTTTACCTACCGCGCTGCAGACAAATCATTTAGTTCAACTGGCACAGCCCCCACTCCCTTCCTCGTTTCCATGATCGATTTCTTCTTCTTTATTGTGAAAGGATTTGGCGACTGAAACTATATAGTACTGTATGTATAAAGACAAATGGCTAACCCGTTGGTCATATTAAAAAATGTGGCAAGCTGAATCAAACCACAGCTGCGACGACAGTGTGATAGGTGGCATACGGTGAAGATGGTGTGATAGTTGGTAAATGGTGACGACAGTGTGATAGCTGGTAAATGGTGACGATGGTGTAATAGTTGGTAAATTGTAACGACAGTGTGATAGTTGGTAAATGGTAACGACAGTGTGATAGTTGGTAAATGGCGACGATGGTGTGATAGTTGGTAAATGGTGACGACAGTGTGATAGTTGGTAAATGGTGACGTCAGTGTGATAGTTGGTAAATGGTGACGACAGTGTGATAGTTGACAACTGGTGACGACAGTGTGATAGTTGACAAATGGTGACGACAGTGCGATAGTTGGCAACTGGTGATGACAGTGTGATGGGTGGCAAATGGTGACGACAGTGTTATAGTTGGCAAATGGTAACGACAGTGTGATAGTTGGCAAATGTTGACGACAGTGCGATAGTTGGCAAATGGTGACATCTAAACTTTGAAACACAGCCTACTGTTAACGTAAAAGAATACGCTAAAAAGAAGTATATATCAGATAAAATACCTTTAAACACTGTCCTAGAAAATGATCTGATTTGACTCCAAAACAAAATGAAATGGATTTTAACCTTAAGAATCTATCGTGGTCTGTTGTGGCTTTAAAGGTATCAGTGACATTACATCCATTCCTTTTTTGCTTGAAATAGGTCGTTTTAGTATCCATTTTGCTAGGTTGACAAAATTCTTAAAAATTTGAACAATATATAATTGAACAATATATAATATTTTATTATAATAGCATTGTGTATTATATAGCATTGTGTATTGTTATTTGATCTTAAATATGTCTCACGTTAGTGTTCTCTTTGCCGTGAATACGGGTCAGTTAGAGTTTTATGCAAACTGTTTGCGTAAATACGTTAACGTCTGACACACTGGGCTAAGCAGAATTAAGTAACAGACGTACAGTTATGTTAATAGCAATGTATCGCAGGCTTAGGCTGAAAATATGTGGTTAACAGTGCTATATTTGAAAGACGTCAAGTAATTGCATCGACATTCTACCTAGAAGGAAATTTGCCATTTTCCTTTCTGCTTTATGTGTGAATAAATATAGAGCATGTACAGGCCAATGTACATTTGGCGAAAATTTTCAAGAGACTGTCCAGACTGGGGTGTTCTACACGATGCCTGACCCCCAACCCCCCCCCCCCCCTGGTCAGGGCGTTTTCTAACAGCCACATGGCCTGACAGAGAGGTTCACGCGAGGGCTGTTTTATTATCCGCACGAGCCTTTTCACTACCCAGAAGAAAAGACATTCCGCCAATTGTCCTTCTACATCATTTAAGGACTCATTTATTAGTAGGTCCTCAAGAGTCCATGGAGCTAATCTGATGAGCGTGACGCTCTCGCGTTTAATCTTTTTACGAATACCCCCTCGTCCAGTGTGAAGAGTTTTATGGCAGGCGCTTCAGAAAAATGCGCATCAGTCACACTGTATCGTTTTCAATGTTGGTATCAGAGCGGAAATCCGTCGCTTATAAACTGTCATGGTAAGGGGTTCGGAGACGTTTTAAAGAGCAGAAATTCAATACGTGGGTATTTTTTTTCCTTTTTTGAGTATATATACTTTCACGTGACCTATTATCCTTGTAACCAGTCCCGATCCACTTGAAAGTGTCCCATTTTCTTTGAGTTTAATGATCACAGCGCATAATAAAAACGCAAGAGCGGTGTCTTCTATGCTAACGCGCGTCAATCTCCATATAGAGTTATCTCCCCTTGTTCCAAAACAGTACACATTTTCCCATTGACTCGAACAACTGTTGTACCCTCTATAGAGAGTTCGTATTGTTTTTTTATTTGATAAAAAAAAAAACAGCTTTTGCTTCAACTGTGTATCAGATTGATTCGATGATCTCTGAGAACCTTTGGGGTAAAAATATTTTCTGAAACTTTTTTTTTCTGTTTTGATTGAATCTTTTGGAACTGTGGACAGGTTCAGGGCTCGCCAACAATGGCAGTTAAATGATGTCAGAGGTACTACTCGGCTTTCCTTTGAATAAAGCCTACAAACACAGCGCCGTGTTTTGGGCATGTCACATTTTGCTCCTTCGCCCATTTTTTCACTTGATTACACAGGTAAATTGCCATTCTTAAGTGTATGTTGAGCCCAATGGACATGTAATCATACAGAATAGGCAATAGAAATACTTTACGAGTTCCATTTGTCGTATGCCCACCAGAATTAAATGGCGTCTATATAAAACGACTGGGACGGTCTTTTCTTTTTCTTTTTTTTTTTTGACAACCTCATTGCAGGCCTGTTGGTGTAAGTGGTTTGCACTAGACATGTGAACAGCATTTTAAATCAAGTCGATTGAGCTTGTCAGCTAAATAAAGGTACTTAAACATTTGCAACCGGTATTTGAAATGTTGATATTCCTTTATGCCAAAAAATTGTAACCCTAAACACATAACAAAGGCTTACGTGTGTATATGACATAGTGTACTTTTTAAACAGCACGTAATTGGATTGTACAAGTGCATAGTTAACATGTAGTCTTACTGCTTACAGCGCATGCGCCGTTCTCCACGCTCGCTTAACACCACTGCTACCATTTGACAAGGTAGACATATGGAACGTGCACGTGGCGCTTGGCGCGTGGCGCGTGGCGCGAGGGCTTGTTTAGGCTTACTCTCATTAGCAATTCTCACCCGCAGACCTACAATCAATGTTCCTCAATAGATATGTTTCACGTGACCGTTTGGATGATGTCTTGCATACATTAGATAAATACAATTGCTCAGTAGACGATTTTGAGTAATTCTAGACCTCTGGCGTCTAATAACTTGTAGTTAACATCTTTTTGTTCCGTAATCCTCTTAGAACCATGGTGTTATAGGCGATTGTGTAAATTACTACCATTTAAGCATAGACTTACATAGAAATTTGGAAGACAACCTTATGCAAGAGGTTGAATTTTACAGGTTACGTGTGACCATTTGCCAATTATCACACTGTTGACACGACTCAGGCTTGATTATCCAGCCTGTATTCTTTTATTTTGACACGTCCAAAGGGAAATATTGCAGCATAAATAAATAAATAAATAAATTAATAAAACAGCATAGGAAAGAAGATATCGCACTGATTCTGGCACGAAGCAAAGTGATTACAGACCTATATACTTAACGGAATGCATATTTCCAAAACCAGAATTTATTTTACAAACGTCTAAAGCTTTTTATACCCTGGTTCGTTGTAAGGTGTTTTTTAAAAGCTAATATCATCACATCCTTCCTGACTACAAAGTGGCAAGTGTAAATAGACTTGTAATTTTTTTTTATCCGCAATACAGCCGTTATTATGCATGTACATACATGTACTAATACACTTTTCAGACAGGGCGCATGTGTCTCGTACCTCCTGATCTTTGTGCGGTTGGCTCCAACAACCGCAGTGCACGACGGAACGACCTATATCGCATGGAGATTGTGCATGCATGTGTTTATGTGTACAGATGTTGTGCATACATGTGTGTATGTACAGATGTTGTGTGTACATGTGTACATGGACAGCAGTCATGTATAAATGTGTATATGTACAGCTATTGTGTATACATGTGCATATGTACGGATGTTGTGTATAAATGTGTAAATGGACAGCAGTTATGTATACATGTGTATATGTACAGCTATTGTGTATACATGTGCATATGTACAGATGTTGTGTATACATGTGTACATGGACAGCTGTCATGTATAAATGTGTATATGTACAGCTATTGTGTATACATGTGCATATGTACAGATGTTATGTATAAATGTGTACATGGACAGCAGTTATGTATACATGTGTATATGTACAGCTGTCGTGTATGCATGTGTATATCTTTACAGTTTTTGTGTATACATGTATACAGGCTTCCTCCCACCACACTGCCGGCCACCGTCCCATAAGTGAAATGTTCTTGAGTACGGAGTAAAACACCAATCAATAAATAAATAAATAAGTAAAAAGTAAAAAAAAAATAAAAAAATTGCATCTGTATATACAGCTATTGTGCATTGGTGTTAAAAACTACATAAAATAAATAAATACATTAAACAAATGAACAGCATCTCTAATAGATAATCTTTTATAAAGTTAAACATTTATTGCTTTTACCTTTATTTTGGTGATTCATTGGCCATATACGTGAACTACATATTGATATGTAGCCCATCGTGTGTACTGGTAGCCGAAAGACATAAACTACATACTCATATGCAACCTCTCATGTGCACTGGTAACTGAAAGACCCGAACTACACATTGATATGTAGCCCCTCGTGTGTACTTGTAACCCAAAGACATAAACTACATATTGATATGTAGCCCCTCGTGTGCACTGGTAACTGAAAGACATGAACTACATGCACTACAAATTTATATGTAGCCTGTCGTGTGCACTGGAAACTGAAAGACGCGAACTACATATTTAAATGTAGCCTCTCCTGTGTACTAGTAACTGAAAGAAGTGAAATACATTTTTCTATGTAACTCCTCGTGTGTACTGGTAACTGATAGGCGTGAACTGTATACTTCTATGTAGCCCCTCGTGGCTGTCCGCCCTCGTACAAGTGAAATATTTTTGAGTACGGCGTAAAAAATCAAAGAAAATAATGAAAAATAGATATCCAGAAGCAAAAAAATTAATTAGAGAAAGTATCATTCAGATTCTGAAGGTAACAGCATTGACTAGTTAAGTATGTGATGTGCCAAAAAAATTGTGTATGATTATATTTATTTATATATTTGATTGGTGTTTTACGCCGTACTCAAGAATATTTCACTTATACGACGGCGGACAGCATTATAGTGGGTGGAAACGGGGAACAGCCCGGGGGAAACCCACGACCATCCGCAGGCTTTTGCCAGGCCTTCCCACGTACGGCCGGAGAGGAAGCCAGAATGAGCTGGACTTGAACTCACAGCGACCGCATTGGTGAGAGACTCCTGGGTCATTACGCTGCGCTAGCGCGCTAACCAACTGAGCAACAGAGGCCCCTGTATGTTTATAAATGATAGATATAATAGCATTTACAGTAATGACATTGAATGTACCACTTGTTCTAATATTGTCTGCCTTATAATTATATGTATAAAGTGCATTTTGTCTTGTCCACTACGCAGTGCCGTTGCTGTCGATACAGGCATAATATGTGGAGTACGTTTAGGACAAAGGGATACAGAATGGAGGCTGATTAGCTCATTTGAGATATGGTTTTCTGGGTTAAATCTTGTTGTCTTGGTCACTCTTGGATAAATGTGCCGAACCTAAACTTCGGCTCAGGCAAGGCATGTTCTTCACTTGTCTCACACCACCCAAATAAAATCGATTCTGTAACCCTTTAAAATATAATACTGTTATGAACTTTTTTTTCTCCCAAACTATTTGTGCATCAAATCACACCTAATTCATATTATATTGCCTTCTGCAGCCCATTTCTTGCGGATTGCTCGCACAGCACACGGCTCAGTGTTTGTTTATTTCCATGAACCCAATCTGCAAGATGTTAACCTAACGCCTCATACCGCATGAAGCACGCCGAACTGAGTCAAAGAAGTATAATAAACAGTATATGACTTGCATCAAATTATCCTATCATTTATTTATATGTATCTACTATGTTTTGTATCTTATTTTACAGATGGATATGAGGTCTCAGGACAAACTACTCGCTTGTCGATTGTTATCCCTCCGCAAAGACATTCACCAGTTTAAACTGCAGAAAGGCCAACAAGAGCACGAGGAACTACTTGACGACGTCCAGGCGGATTACGAAGAATTCAACCAGCTCTCCGAGCTGTGCGACATGCCTATGGACGAGCTCGTGTACAACAACAACCCACTGAAACATTTGGGAGTTACCCGACTAAACCTCAATGCCAGGAGATTCTCCACGTGTTAATGGCGCGGGAGGCCTTTTATTGTGATGACAATGTGGTGGCTTTGACGATAACACCCAGATAACTATTACCCAGGAGTGATGATTTTTTTCATCGTATATACTACCTTTTTTTAACCTCGCCGGGTGGCAAATACGCCCCAAAGAGCAAAACCTGCAAACACGAAAGTGGACAAGCTCCAGCTGAGGGAAATTGAAACTCCACGCATGCCCAAAATCTCACTGGTTCGGAATACTTTTTATTACCTCTAAGTAACATGAAAGTTTTGCTTATACTGATGAAGTTTACTCGATGTTTGTTACCTAGAAAAAGGGAGGCAACTCTTGTGTACTATCGTGTTATATCTGTGATCCATGACAAACGGGGCCGAAGCTTTGGCGATACAGTTTCATTTTTTTTCTTTCACTGACATCGCGAAACGTTTTCACAAACGAAATCGTCTGATTACACATGTGATGGCAACAAAAATATTTAAAAATGAGGCAGCACTAACAGTATGAAAACGTGAGATTTAAATGCCTTTCTACACATGCTCCCGTTTGCGTAGAAGTGTATATTGTGTCTTTAGATCGAGCTATTCCAGTAGGTTGAGCGCCTGTGACGATCACGTGACTGTCCATTATGCCATGCGCTTTAGGAAATCACAGAAAAGGCGTATCTACTCTTGCGCTCCATCTGCTTGTGGGGGCCTAAGGAACAATAGCCTAAGCGATCGACAACGATTCTTTAGGCATATCCGCACACTAACGTTCGTGAAAAACCAGTTGTCTTTCACCAAAGTAGCTCGCATGTCTGCATGTATATCACACGTGAGAAAGTTCGGCAGTAACTTGCCAAAGGTCGGTGGTTTACCCCGGGCATTCCAGTTTCCTCCAGCAATAAAAGTCACCAATGAAAAATTCAAGTATGGCTTTACACAATAAATAAATAAAAAAAATGTACAAATGTGATAATCTTATACTTTTTATCACGTGATACTCGATGACAGACATGAATGTTATAGACATTCTTAGATAAGATTGTGATCCGACAAAGCATGATGAACTGCGGCTGATACAGTTTGAAGAAGAAAATTTTCCCTATCTATCAACGGTGAGGGTCAAGCGTTATATGAACGTTGGTAAGAAAAAATGTTCTTTGAAAATTTAAGTTTACCATAGAATAAAATATGTTGACAGAAACAATAAGACATGTTAACGTGACATTTCCTCGAGAAGAGCTTCATCTACAACTTCACTGTCGGAAACACAGAAATACTCTGCATTGTATCTATCATCTTTGAGCAGCGTGTGGCGGACCTGCCCCTTAATACATTTGCGCTTAATGGTTGTGGTTGTTGTTATTGTTACGTCCAGTGTGAATGAACCGAAACGCTTGTATGTGATTGCATGGTGCAGCTTCAATCAACCTTAATACATGTAAGAGTAATGATTTGTGTATTGTTTCAAAACCATGAAAGATTCGAGTTAATCTTGTATTACGTCGATGATCGAGCTGTTTAGATGTTCTGACTGTTTGCTGTAACTTCGTGCTTTTATTGTAGAATGATACTTTGGTTTACAGGTTTTACTTGCCACCGGCTGTGATTGTGGACAACCTGTGCAAGTTGTTGTTGTGTCATATTTGTTAAAAAAATTGTTGTCTACCATTAAGGAAACTACTAGTGGGATTGGATGCTTCATGTGTTAATACTCATCAGCTATGGAATCGGTTGGATGGGTATTTCTGTTTTATTTGGATAAAGGATGTAAACCTAGCGAGATGTATATTGAATTGTCCTTGTTGATAAGGTTAAGATGTGTAAAGTTGAGATGGGCGCGCGTATCTGGTTAGTATTTTGCTATGTATTAGTTGAAACTCAAGCCCATACTTATGCTGACTTCCTCTCCTGTCGTACCTCAATGAGCAGCCTGTGGATGGTCGTGGGTTTCCCCAGTTTCGCAGTTTCTTCCGTCTGGTTGTTGTGGCATCACTGAAGTATTCTTGAATAAGCCTGTAACGCCAAACCCCAATCAAAACAGTAAATAAATAAAGAAAGAAAAAAACGTAATAGGATATGCTTCCTCATGAGAATGTGGTTAAACAAAAAAATACAACAACAACGAAAAACAAACAAACAGGGTTTACTCAAGTCATATCTTGGTGAAACTTATCATCATAAGCCCATATTATATTTTACATGTATGAATAATGTTTCACAGGACGATCAACATCAGGTTCATAGCGTTTGTAGTTTGCGGATTTCTGGACAACTAGGTGCCACAGAAAGCTAGCATGTATGCAATTGGAAAATTTGTTGTGATCCTAGGTTTGTCCTGGCTACCGTCTCGGCCACTAGCTGAGCGATCTTTGTTGAAGTGTTCATTGTGTGTATTAAACCTCCTTTCACCCTATAGTCAAATGTCCAGGCCTCTCCTCACTGAAGTACTCTATTTCTTTTAATGTTTGCGACACCCTGTCTACTCTCGTTACCCAATAAATATGTAAATGTAGCAGGAGCGTTTAGTTTGTTTTTCTCAATGGTTATACCCTATAATGAACAACACACTCATATCTTGACTTTGTCGATAATCTGGAAAAGAAAGGTAATATTCTGATTTACAGCACTAATAATAATTGTCCCAAAAATTAGAAGTATTAGAGACCTCTCCCTCCGATCTCCTTCTCCACTCCCTGAAGGTATTCCTTCATATATATACACAGTCTTCCCTGGAGATATTCCTTCCCTCACATACACGCCCAGAACACTTCCTCGGCTTAATGTTACCATTCCTGGTGGTGGGATACCATCAGATGCCAACGAAGCCGCATCAACATCGACCAGAGCTGGATTCGATCATGCGAGTTAACTTTCTGAGCCGTTTAATACGGTGTATCAGAGCGGGTTACTGCGTGGCATTTCGCGCAATCTAACAGTTATACAAGAGCACATTGTCTACTACCAATATATGGTGCACACATACATCTATATACACCTCAGAAGTTCGTTAGTAGCTTGCCTAAGATCAACGGTTTTATATGTGACTCAGAACGCCATGGTATAAGTGAAATATTTTTAGTTTCGCAGGTTGACCGAAATATATAGCACATGTACTATTATATTAACTATAGCAAATCTGTAAGACCTTTAGATTTATACCTGAGGTCGAGGGTTTCAATCCTACTCACTCTGATATGTCTGATCAAAGTATCGTTAAAATATAATTTGAAATTACAAAATCACACGGGGGCCTCCCTGTCTCAGTCGGTTAGCGCGCTAACGCAGAGTAATGGCCCAGGAGCCTCTCACCAATGCGGCCGTTGTGAGCTCAAGTCCAGCTCATGCTGGCTTCCTCTCGTCGTAAGTCGTAAGCGGGAAGGTCTATCAGCAAACTGCAGATGGTCGTGGGTTTCCCCCTGCAATGTGCCCGGTTTCCCCCCATCATAATGCTGGCCGCCGTCGTAGAAGTGAAACATTCTTGAGTAGGGCGTAAAACACCAATCATATAAATAAATAAATAAATGAATCAAAATCACACGAAACATTCAAATAATGTAGACGCCTTTAGTCTGAATGAGTCTTTTAATAATGATTTCAACATACACTGACATGCTGGTGACATGGCGATTGTATAATCTATCGATATTAAGTTTGTCAAATTCAAATTTTTTTAATACGCAGTTGCATTGTTTTGTTCTGTTGCTTTTACGTGTATACAAATTGAATCTGCCAATCAGTTTATGAAGCCATTTCAAAATCGTTCGTCTAAAGGTCTGGCACACAGACACCGGACTCGAAGATGTTGTCTTTGTTGCAGGACAAACCATCACAACAGTATTTGAAGGCATGACATTCCTGGGTCAGCTGAGCACAGTCAAAAACCCCACGGCGTTGTTTGATCATGGCCTCCTGGAAGTTGGCAGCAAGCTCACGCAGCTTTAGTCTGAATCAAATAGAAATGTACAGTAAACAGAATTTATCAAATTATTTATGTTTTATCGCTAGTACCGAAATCATGAATTTGTCACTTTATATGTGACGGTGGTGATGATTATGTGTGGCGGTATCCGGAGTGTCTCAGTAAACCATCGCGCCTCAGCAGGTACCTGACAAACCTCATGGCTGAAAGCCACGGGCTGGCATCTAAACCTGAATCAATCTAGAAAATGGGATTTTGTCTGAATGACTTAGGAAATGTGTAGGTTAAGTGTGCTAATATCAATTGTCTTGTGTGTTACATCTACCGATATGCTTAATATGCTACTTTACTTTAAAACAAAACATTACATATATACGTATATAATTCACATCAAAATGAATAGCTTCAAAGCAGCGATGTCACCGATGTACATGCCGTTCCATCGCGCCAAAATTTTTTTAACCCTGCTGTTTGCATTTCCAGTCTTACGTGTTTATCGCGTTCAAACTATTCAAGAATTGTGACCTTTGGTTCAATGTGTTTTCATTGTTATCGTGTATGCACCGGACAATATATTTGCCGTTATATTAAACATACATTCAGTATATTACATGTCACACCTTCAAGTTTATTTTGCACTCCGTCCGTTTATAAACTGTATATATGATAGATAATAGTGATATATTATAACTCACTCGTGCATGGCGTTGGTATAGTCCGCCTCTCTGAAAATACAAGGAAAATAAAAAAAATTAAAAATTAAAAATTAAAAAATTTATGATTTTTATTTCTTTAACTTGGGTGCCAAAGCCAAATAAAAAAAATGTTTTCATTAAAACCGTTTTTAGAGACATGGATTCTGCTATCTAAATCTACATACCCCGTTACAAACTGCCCAATGCTTACAGATGGCAAATACTATACAGAACTTTATATCACTTAACATTCTGTTCAAGGAGTTGGACAAAATGGTCTGGTGGATTAACAACTAACGAGTGTACATGAAAAGTTATTTCATCAACAACCGTTTGTTCAGTTAGAATAAATAATTATTTAAAGGTTTTATTGATTTGCCCTCGTATCGTTTTCTTTTTTTTATGTTTCTTTCCAAGTTTAAAAATGTGACATCTTTCTCCTTTATATAATAGATCACAGAATGGACAGTCCACCCAGAACAGTGACGACAGTGTAATGGCTGACAAGTAGTTAAAAGTTAAACAAATCATTTGACATGAATGTTTTTATTCCAAGAAGGAAAGCGTGTTTGAGTTGAATAGAAGACAAGCACTTACCCCTTCAGAGAGAGAGACCGCCTCTTCCTTTCACTCGTTTGTGCTATCGAAATGAAAGTAAAAACAACAATTAATGTTAACATCAGGATCTATCATTTATATCTGGGATCACTTTTTAAGGAGAAATCTGTCGTCGTAACAAAAATACCACCCGTTCACAGCTTTGTCGTACCGCATCAAATACACGTACAGAAAATTCCTGACTTAAGGCTGCAGCTAAAATAGCAGGTTCTGGACTTAAATCTGTCTCACAACGTTATGTTGTTATACTGAATAACGAGTCGGGTCCAAGCTGGAGTCATGTTCTCTGATACATGTAGTACAGGAGCACTACTTTGCCAGCTTGCTCACTAATCGTCATGTCAAAGGCAGGCCAAAGGAGCCATTGTGGTTTCTGTGAGCTCTAGTTCAGTTCATGCTGGCTTCCCATCTGGCTGTAGGTAAGAAAGGTCTGGCAGCCAGCTGCGGATGGTCTTGGGTTTCCTCGGGATCTGTCCGGTTTCCTTCTACAATAATTATGGCCGCCATCCCATAAGTGAAATACTATTGAGTACGGTGTAAAACATTAATCAAATGATTAAATAAATTATAACACGAATAAATTCGTCAAGAGCAAATGAACGTTAAACAATGCACATTAGACATGTCGGGTCAACAGAACCGGTGTGTTTTAAGCGATGACAAGCGCTAACATTGATCCTCTGATATGCTTTTTTTTAGAAAATCATTTCGCTTAGGCATGGACGATAATCTCTTCCAAGCCACCCAAGAAGCGTAAGAATGACTAAGGTGAAATCAATCGGCGTTCTTTGTGTAAGCCGACACTAACACGATATCTACACAAAACGACTTCATTTGAAGTTTGACTTTGATGACTCTACTTATTAACAATACTATAAATTAGTGTGTGCATAGGTGGGCAATGTGTCGAAATAATGCGCTTGGTGTGGAATATATTACGCCCAATGAAAACAGACCAAAAGAATAACGAATATTACACATGGATTTAATTCCATCTACTAATGGTGTTATGTGGACCGTTTTCTGAACGTTTGTAAAACATCACTTTACTTTTCTGGACATTTCTATTCCGACTCTTGACTAAATTTTTGGACAATATTATCTTATCGCTAGAAAATAGACAACGATTTCCTTTCAAAAAAATCTAAAATCAAACATCATGAAATCGACTGCCATCTAATTCTGTGTGTACATTATTTGTCTAGAATTTAAACAAAGAGTAAAATGGAAGAAATCTGAGTCTAATTACTAGAAGCTACAGAGCTATACGTATTGTTTAATCTGGGTTATTCTACAGGGTTCATCTAACATATATATATATATATATATATATATATATATATATATATATATATATATATATATATATATATCTTTTACTTTTTTGGGGGCCTCAGTGGCTTACCTGGTTAACGGGCTAGCGCAGCGTAATGACCCAGGAGCCTCTCACCAATGCGGTCGCTATGAGTTGAAGCCCAGCTCACACTGGCTTCCCCTCCAACCGTGCGTGGGAAGGTTTGGCAACAACCTACGGATCATTGCGGCTTTTTTTGGAGCTCTGACCGGTTTCTTCACACCATAGTGCTAGTCGCAGTCATATAAGTGAAATACTCTTGAGTACAACACCAATCAAATAAATAAATAAATTTACTTTCATCACTCAAATGATTATTACATACACGAGGTTCAAGGTATCTGGCCAAATAAAATTAGGTCATTAAAGTAAGAAAATGGGGAAGATCCGTACAAATTCCTACAATCTGCTGTCTGCAGCGTAAGGGTTATTTTAACACTCTAACCAGCCCATATTCATCTTATAAAAAAACAAATTATTTACATTTTATCTGAGATTTAGGAATAAGTAGCTTACCAACGGTTACAGCCACCACCGTCAGCATCAGGAACATCAGGGTCTTGCTCTCCATGGTCGGTGTTCTTCTTGTTCTTGCGGAGACGTTAACGACAGTACAGTGAACAGTGAATATCGTAACCCCTAAAGCTCTTATATATATAGACAGAAAGGTCATCAGATTACAGCAATGATTGCTCCTATTGGGTTCATAGGTGGCAGTTAGTCTGGTCAATTAAGACGTTTTGGGGAACGGTCAGTTTAGAGGACATTGACACCAGCAGTGCACCGAAGCTTAGAAGGAACAACTTTTGGGTGACAAAAATAAAAGAATAGCAGATTGGAGGACTTTCCCATGACAAATCTGCTTTGGGTAAAAGTATATGGAGTAATCAATTTAATACGCATTCATTTTTAGTCCAGTTACAGAATGAAAAAGTCAGAATATAAATAATCGTTAAAAAAGCAACAGGAACTCCCCCAGCGATGGCAACGGGTCACAAGTTGAGGTTCATTTCAGTATCTTGATTGATGGATTATTTATTCCTTTTGTTTATTTATTTATTTATTTATTTATTTATTTGATTGGCGTTTTACACCGTTCTCAACCACATTTCACTGATACGACAGCCACCATCATTATGTTGGGAACAAACCTGGTAGAGCCCGGGGAAAACCCTTGACCATCCGCAGAATTCTGTCAGGGCTTCCCACGTGCGGCCGTAGATGAGGCCAGGGTGAGCTGGACTTGAGCTCACAGCGAACGCACAGGTGAGAGGCTTCTGGTTTCTTGCATCGCGCTGGCACACAAACCATCTGGGCCACTTCGGCAACGTTTGGTATATTATAGATCATATGCCCTGGTTGTAAGGCACCTCTATTTCTTAAAAATGAATTCACTAATTCATCTATACATAAGCGGACTTTCAGTTTGCAAACTGATATGCACTTTATATATGTAATATTAACACATTCTACAGCACCCCAATACATCAAGACGGGACTGATAACCGCTGGTTGTAGCCCTTCCCCATCATGTATCACAGCTTACTTGATATGCGTGTTTTTCTGTGTGAATCATTTAGTGTTGTCTTGTATGCGACTCTGGAAATGACTGATTCAGTAACTGCTTTTTTTCTTGTGGCTATTACTTTTACAATGTCGGATTGGACGCCTCGAATTAATCATCTTCAGGAAGAAAAGGCATGTGAAAGGTAAAGGTCCCTAATACTTACTTGTTTATTTATTTATTTTTATATATTTATTCAATTGGGATTTTAAGCCATACAAGGAATAATTCACTTATACGACATTGGTCAGCAATAGTGTGGTAGGAAGCTTGGCAAAGCAAGGTGGGACAAGATTTCTGATAAGTATATGATTAAAGTTAATGTGTTGTCGATTACTATTTGCATATGCATTTTGAGGGATTTTTTTTCCATTTATTAACAACTGTGAGACTTTTTTTCACAGTGACCGAAAGTTGTTACGCTTAGGCTTCCATACTGTAGGCAACGACGTATATCGGGAGAAAGTTATACAGTCCTGGAAAAAAGTTTGGAATATTGTTTTCACTGATGATAGCATTTACCAGAAACATACTTTTGTGCGCCTTACATTGAATGCACACATTCTTGTTTGGGTGGAAAATGTAGTGGATTATGTCCCCTTTCAGCTCATACACACCATTCTTGCTTGTGTCACCTGAGCAAAATTACAGTTGGGACAAAGCATGACCATCCATTTCTCAGTGAAAAAGTCATGTGCGCAGACATGATTATAATTTAACCTTGTAACTCTTATAAAAGCTCGGTTAAGGCATGCCAGTGCTCCAGAGTGTTTCCAACAATACTGCTGTGATCATGAGACGTCAACTGAGTGCTGCAGTCTGCAACCGTATCTTTGGTATGAGCCTGGCTGGAGCAAAACAGAAGGACATTGCAGCAGCTCTTGGTGTCACTCAGGGAGCCGTCTCCAAAATCTTTAAGCGACACCGACAGACGGGTGTGCCGACGCCTAGACCGAGGTCTGGTCGGCCACGAAAGAGGATCGGTATCTGGTGAGACTTTGCCGCAATGGCCGTACGAAGAGTTCCAACCAGATACGCGCTGACTGGATGAGGTTTACCAATACTCCTGTGTCAAGCCGCTTAGTGCGATCCAGACTGTTGACTGCTGGGTATTTGGTAAGGAGGCCTAAGAGGAAGCCTTTGCTACAGCGTCGACACCGCCAGGCACGCTTATCCTGGGCGCGGGAACACCCAGATGAGTCTCGTTTTGTCGTCTACCGGGAAGATGGCCGTGTGATGGTGCGTTATCAGGCTCACGAGGCTCTGAACGATGATTGCATCATGCCCAGAGTCCAAGGCGGGGGCGGTGGGGTCACCGTCTGGGGTGCTTTTCATAGCACTGGTAAATGCGACCTGCACGTCTTGGATGGACACATGAACCAGCACCAATATCAACGGATTCTGGAAACGATAATGCTCTTATTTGCTTGGCAACAATTCAGGGCAAACTTTGTGTATCAGGACGACAACGCCACGCCGCACCAGACCGAACTGATACGGAATTTTCTGGAACAGGAGGGTGTTGAGCACATGCAGTGGCCAGCCATTTCACCGGATATGAGCCCAATTGAGAACTTGTGGGCGGAAGCTTCCCGTGGGTTGAATAACCTGGATGAAGCCCCAACGAACGTGGCTGAACTAACTCGTGCTGTGCTCACTTGCTGGAGAGATATACCGGAAGAAACTTTGACTTCCTTAGTTGCCAGTATGCCAAGTACAATGCGAGGGGTGGGCACACCAAGTACTAAATTAGTTTTCTGTATTGTTAGTGTTTTGCATAATTAACTTACCAAGTATTGTAGACATATTTCCAATCGAATAAAAGTTACAGCTCGTAATAAAATACATGGGTTTTACTGAATTTCTGCACTTGTTTGGGGCGCTTTCAGAATATCGTGAAAAACTCGTCTCCTATAACATTTAGAAATGTTTTGGTTTGAGGAAACTATTGATAAAGCATCATAGAGACTAGTCCAAGTGAAACCAATCGACAGATTATTGACCTGAACGCAACGAACCACGCTCTTCCTGGAGATGGTGTGAAATTCACCAATATTCCAAACTTTTTTCCAGGACTGTATGACTAAACTCTTTAGACAAAAAGCTGATAACACTTCTAAACTTTCAATCAACTTCATTAACCGTTCAGCAACAATTTACCCCCTCTTCGCCAAAGTAAAATGTGTAAACGCATTCCCATTCCCGAGAACGAGGTGACATTTTATAAACCAGGCCAATATGTCGATTTACATGTAAAGAACAAGCATTGGTCACCTTGTTAGTGCAGTCGAGTTTAGGATTGTTCTTGTCACCGGTCACTGACCGCAGGAAAATTTGGGAGCAAACAATCTGTCTAAAATACGTTTCAGGTCGCCAATCTCTTGAAATAGGTATATATATATATTTTCAATGGCTTATACTGATATGTATTTTTGGAAAGATATATTAATGTAATATTCAAATGGTCCAATACAGTACAATACATTTGCCTGTATAGTCCACAGAGCACGGTGTTTTAACATTAAATGGTCCACATTCGTAATATGTGCAAATATCGGAGCCTCTGTGGCCGGGGGAAGGTTAGCATGCCATCGTGGCGGGATGACCCAGAATGTGGTCGCTGTGAGTTCTGTGATGATTAATGCTGGCTTCCTCTCCGACAATATATGGGAAGGTCTATTCCCAACCTGCGGATGGTCGTGGCTTTTCCCCCGGGCTCAACCCGGTTTCCTCCGACTACTGTGTTGGCCACCGTCGTATAAGTAAAATTTTCTTGATTACGGCCGTAAAACATCAATCAATAAACAACCTGTCCTAGAAAATAAAAGGGTAAAAAAAATTATCTGGTCTCAGTTAGGTCTTTATTGCGAGAGTATTTCGTATAAACAAAACGACGAGTTTAAAACTGAGCCTTGTTTAGACAGCCAGTAGCCCATAAGCTAGACATATACCTACAGATGATAGCCGCCAATGCGGTCGCTGTGAGTTCAAGTCCAGCTCACGCTGGCTTCCTCTCCGGCCGTACGTGGGAAGGTCTGCCAACAGCCTGCGGATGGTCGTGGGTTTCCGCCGAGCCCTGCCCGGTTTCCTTCCACCATAATGCTGGCCGCCATCGTATAAGTGAAATATGATTGAGTACGGCGTAAAACACCAATCAAATAAAAAACAAATAAATAACAAATGATAGCGTCAACGAACTTCTGCACTATGGTTGTAGATTATGCTTACGATATGTCCGACGAAATATTAGAAGCCCGGAATTTAGGTTTTTATGATTTATTTGTTTAATTATTTATTTTATTCCCGTGCTCAGGAATATTTCACTTAGAGGACGGCTGACTGCGTTATGCTGAGATCAAACCGAGCAGAGCCTGCGGATGAAACACGCAAGCTGCCAAAGGTTCACACGTACAATCGGACAGGAAGCCATCAAGATCTGGTTGGGAATTTCAAAGCTATCGCACTCGTAAGAGACATTGTCCAGTACACATAACTAGAGAAGGGTGGTTGTTTCTTTCGGGCACTCCGCTTTTATATCTGGAGGTTTGTCAATTATAGATGACTAGAGAAGGTTGGTGGTTTACTCCAGGAACTCTGGTTTTATATCCGGAGGTTTGTCCAGTACATATGGCTAGAGAAGGATGGTTGTTTCCTTCGGGCACTCCGCTTTTATATCCGGGGGGTTTGTCAATTATAGATGCCTAGAGAAGGTTGGTGGTTAACTCCAGGAACTCCGGTTATATATCCGGAGGTTTGTCAGCTACACTTGACTAGAGAAATTTGGTGGTTTACTCCAAGCACTCCGGTTTTAATTTTGGAGGTTTGCCGAGTACACATGGCTAGAGAAGGCTGGTGGTTTACTACGAGAACTCCGGTTTTTTATCCGGAGGTTTGTCAGCTACATATGACTAGGGAAATTTGGTGGTTTACTCTGGGCACTCCGGTTTAACACTCGAAGGGTTGTCAGGTACACGTGACTAGAGAATGTCGGTGAATTACTCCGGGCACTCTGGATTTTCATCCGGAGGTTTGTCAGGTACACGTGCCTAGAGATACTTGGTGCTTTACAACGAGCAATCCGGATTTATATCCGACGGTTTGGCAAGTCCACGTAACTGTTGGAGGTTTATTTCAGGCACTCCGGTTCTGAGTTCGGAGGTTTGTCAGGTACACATGACTACAGAAGGTTAATGGTTTACTTCGGATACTATGGTCTTATATTCAGAGGCTTGTCAGTTACGCTTGAATTGAGAAGGTCGTTGGTTTACTCCGGACACTGCGGTTTTCTAGCTGGAGGGGCGTCAGGTACACGAGACTAGAACATTTTTGTGGTTTATTCGGGGCATTTCGTTTTTAAGTTCGGAGCTTTGTCAGGTACAAGTGATTAGTGAGTAGTGATGAATTATTTGGGGCACTCCGGTTTTATACCCGGACGTTTGTCAGGTACAGGTGACTATAGAAGGTTGGTGGATTATTTCGGGCAATCCGGTTTTATATCCAGAGGTTTGTCAGGTTCACATGACTAGGAAAGATTGGCGGTTTACTCCGGGTATTATGGTCTTATATTTAGAGGATTGTCAGTTACGCGTGGCTTGAGAAGATCCATGGTTTACTCCGGGCATTCGGCAAACCCTGGGTTTGCCGAGTACACGTGACTAGAGAATTTTATTGGTTTATTCCGGGCACTCCGACTTTATATCCGGCGGCTATTCAGGTAAACATGATTAGAGAAAGTTGGTGGTTCACTCCGGGCTCACCGGTGTTATATCCAGAGGTTTGTCAAGTACATGTGACTAGAAAAGTTCGGTGGTTTACTCCGGACTCACCGGTTTTATATCCGGAGGTTTGTCAAGTAAATGAGACGACAGACTGTCGGTGAGTTACTGCGGGAATCCCGCTTTTAAAGTAGATATGCAAGCCGGAAGGTAAGGGTTATGCATGGCTTCTTTCATTTATACTGGTGATTTAGACCATATTAAATACAAAAAAAGAGGCGAATAAAAAGTGTGAAAGAATGGGGCAAGACGAAATAGAAGTACAACAGTTTTTTTTTTTTGCATCGGCGGGAATGTTTTCATAAAAAGCATTACTTTAAAAATATAAGTATTGATATTGTTAGTTAGTATGAGGGAATTTGTTTTTGATAAGATTTGAATATTTTTGTGTAGCAATTTTCGTTTATGTGGTAAGGGTGAAGTAATCGGATTAGCGCAAGGACAACACACAAGTTATCTCCCCTGTGCCCGTGTTACAGTGATCTCACTTTGTGCTGTGCTGATTTCTTGCACCTCCGTTCCCGACTACATGAGTTAGTTTAGGTGAATACTTTAGGTTGTTATCCATGGCGAGTGTTCCCGCGAGAGTTTTACTGACTTTTCTTGGGGATTATCGTTGTAATTAGCAATTATTCAGTCATATGACCAGGAGGAGTCATTAAGTGTGTGTATTTATATTGTGTCTTCTTATGACACTGCGAGTCCATGCCACTAGGGTGTTGCAGCCACTGAAGCATCATGCCGCAGGCACCAGACATAACACCCCACCCAGTCACATTATGCTGACTCCGGGCCAACCAGCCCAGCTTCCCTATTCTAACCTCTTAGTGTTGAGCGCCAAGCGAGGCAGAAACAAGTACCTATTTTATAGTCTTTGGGATGACCCGACCTTTGCTTGACCCCTATTTTTTTATTTATTTGTTTATTTATTTATTTGATTGGCGTTTTACGCCGCACTTAAGAATATTTCACTTAAACGATGGATTATGGTGGGAGGAAACAGGGCAGAGCCTGGGGGAAACCCACGACCATCCGCAGGTTGCTCACGGACCTTCCCACGTACGGCCGGAGTCTCCCATTTTGAGGCGGACGCTCTAATCATTAGGCCATCGAAACGGTCGGTCGTGGAAACGGTCTTGTTAGTATTTGTCTTATAGTTAGTCGCCACTGCCTATAGTTGTCATTGAATAGCCTCTCATCTGAAAACGATTGTGGTAACTTTGCCGTCGGCTCAAAAACACTTGTACGAACAATCCCTAGACGTGTTCTATAAGATGACCACGTGTTTTCCTTAGTAACAAACTTTGTTCTAAGCACTTGTTGGTACAGCCTTCGTAAAGCAAGCTAGTTTCCATGCCCATTGTCCAGCATGCAACTTGCCTTTGAATAACAATGGCTTCACTCGAAGCATTGAGATTTTGCAGTCAAATCTAAGCTTTTTTGGGTTGAACATTATAAATTACAAAAGGTATTCTAGGTGTATTTTCTTTGTAATAATATCGACAGATCGATGTGTAGAGCTTGGGTTTGTACGTGTCATTGACTGAATGGCCTGACTGGTTTTAGAGACAGCTGAATTCTGGCGACTGGCTTAAAGAAATGGGCTCTACTACTACATTTGGGACCAGCTTCTATTCTCAAATCATTGCACGAATTTCTTCGTCTAGACATGGCCTTTCTACGAATAATATTTGTTGCTTTATCCAAATCTGTTTCGAAGCCAGCTGCATATTTTATTTAACTATAAAGCCATTTCGGGGACTCAAATTCGGCAGAGGGGCCTCTCGCGCCGAGGGGGCTAGCACGACAGAGCAGCTCAACGACCCAGAAGCCTCCCGTCAATGCAGCCGCTGTGAGTCACACTGGCTTCCTCTCAAGCCGTGCACGGAAATTTCTCTTCAGCAACTTGCGGATGGTCGTAGGTTTCCCCCTGACCTTGTCCAGTCTCATGTCACCACAATGATGGCCGCGTAAAAGAAATTCTCTTCAGTGAGGCGTAAAACACCAATCAAATAAATAAATAAATCGAATTCGACATACATTTTTTCAGGATGGCAATCACATACAATCTGTGCCTAAACACTGTACATAACTGGCTTATTACACAATGTAGCCGCCCTTCAGCAAAGTCAAATCGATTATTAGAATCCCTTGGGCTCTCGTGCTCTTGTGGTTATGGTCGATATTTGAAGTAAATATAATCACAAACAGTTACCTAACATTTCTGACAGGTTATATTGTACGGTTGGCCTTCCATTATCTTCAGCGGTAAAAGAGTTCGAACTCGAAACTCTCCCATCAAGCTTGTGAAGTAAAACATCCTAGTTTGTTCCGAGCCATAGATGTACATGTAATAAGAGAGGAATACAACGTCATTTTCGTATCCAAAAATGTCATTGTCGTTTGCCTCACTTTCTTAGTGAGGGAGAATTTATTTTGGATTTGTATTTATGTTGTGTTTATCAATTGTCAGTCATATGGCGAGGAGGGACCAAAGTACCACTCCAAGGCACTATACGTGACCAGTTGTACTCACATCGGGCCGACTAGTCATGTTTACTTGCTCTCACCTCTCTTTAAAGTATTTGGTATGAGACGCAACGGGTTTGACCCTAGGTTTCCCGAGTTTAAAGCGGACTCTCTATCCAATACGCCACATAACCGGTCTGGATCTTTATTAATCACCTCTGACGAACTTATTAATTCTTAAAAAATCAAGATTTTGATTTCCATGACAACCATAGCATTTCAGTTCCCGATTACTTAAAGTCATCTAAGGTTACGTTTGATGAAACTGACAGGGAAGTGTCACAGGATAGCTTTTTCATTTAAATACTGTGGGAAAGGGTTTAACACTAGGTTCCCGAGTTTAAAGCGGACTCTCTATCCTATACGCCACATAACCGGTCTGGATCTTTACTAATCATCTCTGACGAACTTATTAATTTAACCATAGCATTTCAGTTCCCGATTACTTAAAGTGATCTAAGGTTACGTTTGATGAAACTGACAGGGAAGTGTCACAGGATAGCTTTTTCATTCAAATACTGTGGGAAAGGGTTAAACACTAGGTTTGCCGAGTTTAAAGCGGACGCTCTATCCAATGCGCCACATAACCGGTTTGGATCTTTACTAATCACCTGTAAAGAATTTATAAGTTCCTAAAAATTCAAGGTTAAGATTTTCTTGACAACCATTAGTATAGCATTTAAGTTCCCGATTACGTGAACTGAAGTAACGTTGCGTTTGATGAAACTGACAGGGAACTGTCACAAGACAGGGGGTTTTTTTTTTGTTCAAAGTCTGTGGCAACGATTTCTAAAAAAAAAACAAAAAAAAAAACTGTAGTGAATGAGATTGATAAGAAGGCAATCTTTTAAACAGCCAGTCCCTTTTCTATTGCAATGCATAGTGCCAGTTCACGTGTAGATAAGACAGGTCAATTCTGACCGGGTAATATGTTCACTTCCTCTTTGGCTTCTTTTCTGGGGATACCGAATAATTTATTCAAACAAAATCAACTAGGCATTCAAAGTTTCTTGTCAGTCTTTAAGATGTCACTTCTACATGTACACCTTGCCATAATTACCCAACAAAAAAGCAAGTCTTTTTTATTTAGTCGTCTTATAGTTGTGCTATAAACATGTATAAAGTGAATCTAAATGAATACCTCTTCTTTGTGAATCTGATTAATATTGTCAGCTCAATATTGTCCTGAATAAAAACTGTGAATCTTAAAGTCAATTTGATGGATTTCTACTACTTACCAAAGCCATAAATACACTTTTGGTTTAAATACTCAAAGTGGATCCGATTATTACTGCCGTCTAGATTTAAGGATGTTTCTTGTTTGGGTCGGCCCAAATGTGCCAGACGAACATCCCAGAGCCTTTTGAAGATTCTTGCTATTTTGCAGGCACCTTTCTTTCTTGTAACAGATCGATACACCATGAATTTTGAACCCGTCAACAGGCCTGAACCGCTTAGGCTTAAGAAGTCCCTTTCACTTTGTTTCAAATACGCATCCATATCCATATTGGATTAGCGCCGAACTACTTTCGCACTGGTTGACCTCTGGCTGGGATAGCTTTGTCTCCCAAAACGGGAATTTGCATGCAGTGCTGACCTACTTACATGAACATGCGATTAACTGTCCCTGAAACGGCGGAAAAGGTTTAATTTTCTACACTGCCTCCATGCCCTTATCAAATGCAAGCTGTTAAAAATAATTATTTGCGTCGTCTTCTTGTGCCGTCTGCTTGGTAATTTTTTGACTCCGCATACAGCTGTCATTTCAGGCCAGAGTTACCCTTCAAACCATCTACACATTAGGTGTTATCGCCATTTTACCTCGGCATAAACTCCAGGAGAATAACTCCCAACAGTGCGTGATATAAATGTCTGCCAGTGAGAAAATACATAACTCTGACTTCCATAATGAAGACAATGGCAAGAAAATCTTACCTTGTCGGATAACAATCCATAGCCCAGTGATAGTAAAACTTCGTGTATCAGACTCCTTCATACATATATATAGCAGGTCACATCAAAAAATATTGCAAGCATCAACAATTACCCTATCTCTTTTCATACTACCGATTGTTATGTATGACTATTTAACGTTTTCATGTAGTGTTAGTCTGCGGACCTTTGTGTTAAGCATAACAGGCCCTGTTATATGTGTACAGCGCGGGCCGGATGGAAAGCACCTTGTTCAATGCTTTGTTTATTTCACTGGCTGTTCATTGGCTGTTAATTCTGTGTTTAAAAATAGTTGAATCCACCTGGAACGTATATAAGCCGTGTTTTCTGTGCAGAGGGGAGGTATTTTTGCTGCATCCACTGGGAGCCAGGAGAGTGTGCGACGCTCTCGTATCGAGTCCATTATATTGATATGAGCTGGTGATGCCAGTTTCATTTGGGAGGTCAGATTTTTATGCCGGCACCGTTTGTGTACCACAGTTGTATTGATGTCTGGTTTATGTGAATTTCTGCGGAAGTCACGTTTATTGGTGTTCGGATCTTTATTATGATTATACAGTGTTGACTGTGTAGTTTGTTTAACACGCTGACCTCACCTGACCGACAAGGTCGTCAAGGACTCTAAACTGAAGTTTTCAGTTTTGCAAAGGACGTTCGTTTTGCCACAAGGTGACATTACTCTACGTCTCTGAACGGCTCGTTTGTGAGTTTCTGCGGGAGCTGTGACTGTTCTAAAGTGGATTATACCTCCATGCCTGTATTTACCCTGTGTTGTGCTCTGCGGGTGTGACGTCATTCAAAGGCTTGACTGTTCCAGTTCTGTGTAACCTGTGTACTGTGTTCGCGTTCGCTAACCTAGCGAAGTACCTGACTGGGACAATTTGTGACTTGTGTGAATTGTGTGTTTATCCCATGGTCTTTACGTTGGATCTCCTGGAATACGTTCCTTGGGATGCAAAGGTGAACAGGAAACTTTTAAAGACCGGTAATACTGATGTGTATGTTTTTTATGTTGTTGTTGTTGAACTGTCTGTAAAACTGTACGTCTCATTTTATATATATAAAGCATTGTTTACATTGTAATATTGAGTCACTGAGTCTGTTTTCTGTTGCTGTTTTCAATACCGTAACAGAAATTGGGAGCTTGTCCGAAACTGATTGTTTCCCTTTTGTTTTACACCGGATATTTGAAGTTAAACATATGTGAGAAGCGATTGCTTAATTTTAACGGTGAATGATTCAGTGGCTAAATATTTACAATGGGAGATTTTGATCCTAAACAGTTTGTTAATGCGCCCGATCAGGATGGTTTTGAGAGTTTAAAGAAGGAAGACTTGGTTAAGTTAGGGACATTTTTATGTTTGTCCGTAAAGTCTTCATGGAGGAAAAGAGATATGCAGTATACTTTGTTGAAACATTTAGTGGAGATAGGTAAGTTTGATAGTTCTGCATTATCTGATTATGAGTTCGAGGGTCAGTCTGATGCCGAGCTTAAGTTTAAGCAGTTTGAGTTAAAGTTGAGATTGGAGAAAGAGGAAAGAGAGAAAGAGAAAGAGAGAGGGAAGTGCAGAGAGAGGGAAGTGCAGAGAGAGGAGAGAGAGAGGCAAGAAAGAGAGAGGGAAAGAGAATTGGAGTTCCAAATGAAAAAGTTAGAGGTAGAGAGAGATGAGAAACCGGGTCCTTCCGGTAGACAGGGTTCAGGATTTGATGTGACCAAATACATTCGGTTAGTTCCATCCTTTCAGGAAAAAGAGGTGGATAAATATTTTCTGCATTTTGAGAAAATTGCAAATAGCTTGAAGTGGCCTAAAGAGTTCTGGACTATGTTATTACAGAGTGTGCTAATTGGAAAGGCCAGGGAAATTTACACTCAGTTAAGTGTAGAGAATGCTTCCAATTATGACTATGTGAAAGAGGTAATTTTGAAGGGTTATGAATTGGTGCCTGAAGCTTACCGCCAGAAATTTCGCAACTGTGAAAAAGGTAGAGATCAGACATACGTTGAGTTTGGTCGAGCTAAGGAGCAGTTGTTTGATTGCTGGTGTATAGCCAAGAAAATAGGCAAGGATTTTGAAAGTTTGCGTCAGCTTGTACTGGTAGAAGAGTTCAAGCGTTGTATTCATAATGATGTAAAGGTGTTCGTTGATGAGCAGAAGGCGAGTACACTTGAAGAGGCAGCCAGTTTAGCTGATGATTATTCCTTGACACATACGGTTACATACACGGGTAAGCCATTTAATTCACTTACACATAGAAATACCCAGTCACATGCAACAGGTAGAGGTAGCTCTACACAGAAGAGTTCTACACCAGGCTCCAGTGGTTCTACACCTCATGGTTCACGTAGTTCAGATTGGAGTGGTAGTCCTCGAAATAGGGTCACTTGTAATTTTTGCAAGCGGGTAGGTCACGTGATGAGTGAATGTTACAAGTTGAAAAGGAGACGGGAAGCTCAGAATGAGTCTAAGCCCACAGGTATTTGTGTTACAATGCACAAAACATTGCCCGAAGTTACATCAGCAGTTAAAAGCAGATCTGAGTTAGCTGATACGGGATTGGATAAGATTCCCAAATGCTCTATGGATAGCTTCGCTCCGTTTATCAATTCTGGTTCAGTGTCGCTTAGAAGCGACATGTCTTGTGCTACCCCTATAAAGATATTAAGGGATACTGGGGCATCTCAGTCTCTAATGTTGATGAATACTCTGCCCTTTTCTGAAGAGTCATACTCTGGGGTTCGTGCCCTTATTAGAGGAGTAGAGTCTAGTGACTTTGTCAGTGTTCCCCTTCATGATATTTATTTGTCATCAGATTTGATATCTGGACCTGCCAGGGTATTCATTTGTTGTTGGGAAATGACTTAGCACATGATAAAGTTACTGTTGATCCCTTAATGGTTGATAAGCCTTCTCTGAATTTAGTCACAGAGCCAGTTGAAAGCGAGATAGCGGGTGTATATCCGTCCTGTGTTGTCACAAGATCTACTTCCTGTTAGCCAGCAGGAAGTAGATACTAATTCTGTTAGTGGTGATCAGCCATTTTGTAGGACTGAGTTGATTGCTGAACAACACAGTGATCCAAGTATTTCTTGCTTGTTTAAGGATGCAGCTAAAGATGGTGAATCTTTACCTGACCCATGCTACTACTATGTCAAGTCTGGCATATTGATGCGGCAGTGGAGGCCTCCCGATGTTTCGTTGGAGGATGAATTGGCAGTTAAGCATCAGGTAGTTGTGCCCAAGTCTTATCGTAAAGACATACTGACCATAGCGCATGAAACGCCGTTAGCAGGTCATTTAGGTGTTAATAAGACCTATCATAAGATTCTCAGTCATTTTTATTGGCCAGGAATAAGGAAAGATGTTACTGAATTTTGCAGGTCTTGTTATGCATGTCAGTTAGTGGTGAAACCTAACCAGACAATCCCCAAGGCAGCCTTGAGGCCTATTCCTGCAATTGGTGAGCCATTCAGTAGAATCTTAATAGATTGTGTTGGTCCGCTACCTAAGACAAAGTCTGGAAATCAGTATATGTTAACCATAATGTGTACTTCAACTCGTTTCCCAGAGGCAATTCCACTAAGGAATATTACTGCCAAGACTGTAATTAAGGCTTTAGTTAAGTTCTTCACCATGTTTGGTCTGCCTAAGTCAGTACAGTCAGAACAGGGTTCAAATTTCATGTCTGGTGTGTTCCAACAAGTTATGCATGAGCTAGGTATTAGCCAGTATAAGTCCTCAGCTTATCACCCACAAAGTCAAGGAGCACTAGAGAGATTCCATCAGACACTGAAAAGTATGATAAGAACTTACTGCTTTGAGACAGGGAAAGATTGGGACGAGGGTGTACCTTTGTTAATGTTTGCTGTAAGAGAGTCTGTACAAGAGTCACTTGGATTTAGTCCATTTTAGCTTGTGTTTGGCCATACTGTACGTGGTCCACTACAGTTGTTCAGGGAAAAGTTTGTGTCTGGTGATAGTGACAATGTTAACCTATTACAATATGTGTCAAGTTTTCGTACTAAGCTCAACAGAGTATGTGAGTTAGCCAGAGAGAATCTTACAGCTTCTCAGAAGAGTATGAAAACTAAGTATGACAAAGAGACACTAAGACGCAGATTTGAAGTTGGTCAGAAGGTATTGGCCTTACTTCCAGTTAGTGGTAAGCCACTTGAGGCTCGTTATTTTGGACCTTATGTAGTAGACAAGAGGCTAAGTGATCTGAATTATATTATTTTCACTCCTGATCGGCGCAAATCTAGACAACTTTGTCACATTAACATGTTAAAGCCATATGTAGACAGAGATAGCACTGATCTCAATGTTGTACATCCTAGTGGAGTTGTTACCTCTAACTTAGGCCCAGATTCAGCTGTTAAAGAAAGGTGCTAAACTCTTGTGGTCCATTGAGTGCCAGAGATCTTTTGATAGATTAAAGGCCATGCTAAGCAGCGGCCCCATACTTGTAGCACCTGATTTTAATTTACCATTCAAGCTAGCTGTTGTTCTTAGTGATATATCTGCTGGGGCAGTTTTGTTACAAGAAAATGAAACAGATCACGTTGATCATCCTGTATGTTTTTTCTCTCGCAAATTTGACAAGTGCCAGAGAAATTATTCGACAATAGAAAAGGAGTGTCTGTCCTTGATTCTAGCATTACAGCATTTTGAAGTATATGTGACTTCGTCAAGTTACTCCATTGTTGTGTATACAGATCACAATCCCTTGACCTTCTTGCACAAACTAAAAGGTAAAAACCGAAGATTGTTACGGTGGAGTTTGCTTTTGCAAGAATTTAATCTAGAGATTAGACACATAAAAGGGAAAGATAATGTGATTGCTGATTGTTTGTCACGTGTCTAGTTGGTTTTCTGCAGCTTTGTTTTTATAGACTGTGGTAAACGTTATTATTATTCATAATTATGAATATGTTAAAGAAAGTTTTATGCAAAACTTTCTTTCCCTGAAGGGTGGGGGTGTTATGTATGACTATTTAACGTTTTCATGTACTGTTAGTCTGCGGACCTTTGTGTTAAGCATAACAGGCCCTGTTATATGTGTACAGCGCGGGCCGGATGGAAAGCACCTTGTTCAATGCTTTGTTTATTTCACTGGCTGTTCATTGGCTGTTAATTCTGTGTTTAAAAATAGTTGAATCCACCTGGAACGTATATAAGCCGTGTTTTCTGTGCAGAGGGGAGGTATTTTTGCTGCATCCACTGGGAGCCAGGAGAGTGTGCGACGCTCTCGTATCGAGTCCATTATATTGATATGAGCTGGTGATGCCAGTTTCATTTGGGAGGTCAGATTTTTATGCCGGCACCGTGTGTGTATCACAGTTGTACTGATGTCTGGTTTATGTGAATTTCTGCGGAAGTCACGTTTATTGGTGTTCGGATCTTTATTATGGTTATACAGTGTTGACTGTGTAGTTTGTTTAACACGCTGACCTCACCTGACCGACAAGGTCGTCAAGGACTCTAAACTGAAGTTTTCAGTTTTGCAAAGGACGTTCGTTCTGCCACAAGGTGACATTACTCTACGTCTCTGAACGGCTCGTTTGTGAGTTTCTGCGGGAGCTGTGACTGTTCTAAAGTGGATTATACCTCCATGCCTGTATTTACCCTGTGTTGTGCTCTGCGGGTGTGACGTCATTCAAAGGCTTGACTGTTCCAGTTCTGTGTAACCTGTGTACTGTGTTCGCGTTCGCTAACCTAGCGAAGTACCTGACTGGGACAATTTGTGACTTGTGTGAATTGTGTGTTTATCCCATGGTCTTTACGTTGGATCTCCTGGAATACGTTCCTTGGGATGCAAAGGTGAACAGGAAACTTTTAAAGACCGGTAATACTGACGTGTATGTTTTTTTATGTTGTTGTTGTTGAACTGTCTGTAAAACTGTACGTCTCATTTTATATATATAAAGCATTGTTTACATTGTAATATTGAGTCACTGAGTCTGTTTTCTGTTGCTGTTTTCAATACCGTAACACGATATGTTGGAAAAAACATAGCCACATCATTCAAACTGCATCATTCGCAAGCAGCCTTCCACTGCAAGCATAGCACTATCCAACCAACCCATTATATTCAAAGGAATGGACGCATGTGTCCCATCCAGTACTTCTCCTTGGTAAACCCATGCATTTTTTTTACAAAATTTCACACAGTGAAAATACTTTCACAGAGACCTGATTGCCCACTGGCATAACACTAAAGGCAACTGTAATGGACAGTTACCTAAATATGTCTTTGTTAAAAATGGCCTTCTTTCTGCGGTCCGTGTGTTCACTTCTGAGTTCAGACTGTCTGCTGTTCTCGGTGTTCTGGTCTCTGGACTTACTCCTGGAGACGCTGTTGTCTGCCCATGGTTTTTATCATTCAGTTCATTTTTTTGTTTAGTGACAAGTAAGTCTGCTTCCTGTGTCACAGGTACACGAAGTGGTAATAAGTCCTTTACAATGAAAAAAGCATTCAGTGGACCAATAAAAAGGAGATAAAATCAGTATTCGTCTTCCACATTATTTCGTGCACACGTTGTACACAGTCTCACAGTTCTTGCCAAACTAAAAATATAACTCGGTCTTGTTTCTATTTTCAATTGATGGGATGGAGTTCTTAATCTAGGCATTGAAATTCTACGGTAATATTTGTTGATTAAGCAAAATCTGTCTGGAACCAGAGTTCATATTTCATATATATACTATCCCAAAAAAGAAACGCATAACCCGGTTTTTTGCGGAGGTGATGCAGTCTTTTCAATTATGCATAACTAAATAAGAATTGCTATTCTGCAAATATTTTTTACACAGATTAAGGAAGGGTCCATATCTAGACAACAAGGCCATCAACTTGAGGTAAGACACTCACAATGAGTCTCCCACTTGAGTGGAATGTCAGTATCTGTTGTGACCACCACGGGCACGAATAACAGTTCTGACACGCCTTGTCATGGACTGGATGAGACGCTGGATAGAGGCCTGGGGAATGTTCTGCCACTCCTCCTGCAAACATGCAACTTGCTCTTGAAGCGTTTGGGGTTGAGGTTGACGTTGGCGTAGACGTCGATCAAGTTCATCCCACAGATGCTCAATTGGGTTAAGATCCGGGGAACGGGACGGCCAGGGTAGCACATCTACATTGTTTTCGGCGAGGAAGTCCCTTGTGACACGTGCCGTGTGCGGTCTGGCGTTGTCCTGCTGGAACAACTCCCGCTGAACGTCAATGACAGGTAAGAGGTGTGGCTGCAGGATGGTGTCTCGGTAGCGTACGGCCGTAAGATTTCCCTGAACGTGGACAAGATTTGTACGACCAGTATACGATATTGCTGCCCACATCATCACACTCCCTCCACCAAATCTGTCCACTTGGCGTTCGCAGTTAGGGGCATAACGTTCGTGAGCATGTCTGTAAACCCGGTTTCTACCATCACGTCTCTGCAATAGGAATCTGGACTCATCACTGAACGAAATGCGTCGCCAGTTGCGTAGATTCCATGCAGTCACGTTGTTACACCATCGGAGGCGATTGGCGCGATGGTGAGGACGCAGCACGATCCCAACATAGGGCCTCCTGGCTCTCAGTCCATGTTCCCTCAGCCTGTTCCGCACTGTCTGACCTGATATCCTCCTCAGTCCCGTAATGCTGGCTGCTGTGCTTTCAGCTGTAGCACAACGGTCACGCAAATGGAGGACCCTTATGTAGCGATCTTGGGCTGCTGTAGTGACACGTGGTCGACCTGAACGCCGACGGTCATTTGTTGTCCGAGTATTGTTGTAGCGGGCAGCAAGCCGTGAAATCGTGCTCTGGCTGACGTGTAGACGCCTAGAAATGGACGATTGGGACTCTCCAGCTTGAAGTCTTCCAATGGCAATATTTCTTGTGACAGTGTCAAGACGTGGCATGTTGAATCAGCTTGAAAACACCACTTGAAAGACGCCGATTTCCGGCCCAAAGTTGCGGTTTTATAGTCACACACTGCATGCTTTCCATTCGTAAGTTCGGCGTGTAAGACTGCACGTGATGCAGTGTGGTGCTGTATTTTTTACTTCTTCCAAAAACGGCCTCCAAACTCAACATTTTCAACCAAGAAATGTTTTGAGGAATAAAATGTGTGCTAACTGTGACTATTAACAATATTAAAACACATTTTGCTCATGAAATGAAGACAAAATGTATTTATTTCATTTTAAAATAAAACAAAACACCTATGCGTTTCTTTTTTTGGATAGTATATTTATATAATATATTATTATAATATACTTTATATTTTACTATAAAGTAGCAATTTCGGTGATTCAAAGTCGACAGAAATCTCTCGGTTATAGGAACCATATACAGCCTGTGTTTAAGCCCATTGCTTAACAGGCTGAGCTATACAACTAGAATGTGGCTACACTTCACCAAAGCCATACTGGTTAAAAGCGAGCCATGTGCTTTCGTGGTGTGGTGCTTAGCGTTGAAACAGAATTTCGTGGGTCAGCCGACAACAAAAATAGACGTTACTAAAAATGTAAATAAAGGACGAAATTAGAACGGAACCATGCAAAGACAAGCAGTCAGCAGTTTCTATTTCTGTCAGTATAATGTGGACGAGGTTGACTTCAGAAGCTGTTCCCATAATAACTGCAGTGATGTGTTGTAAAAGGTCTCTTATAACCTTCTGAAGATTGTACATTTTGAGCTCGTCCATTCTTGTCCATCTTCACCTAACAGCGTTTTGTGAATTTTTTTCAGACGCTCATGTTTTTGTAAATTTAACAAAAAATAATTGCCTAACATATCTGACAGGTCACATTGAGCTGTAAGACTTCTTTTAACTTCAGATATAAAAGAGTTTACCGGCACGAATAGCACAGTTGGTAGAGCGTCGGCTTCGGGACCGGTAGATCCAGGATCAATCCTTGACCGAGTCACACATAAGACTTTAAAAGAGGAAGTTGTAACTTCCTCGCTTGGCGTTCAGCATGAAGGGGATAGTGCAACGACTGGTTGACCCGTATCAGAATAATGGCTCGGGCGGGGCTGCTTACTTGCCTTCGGTAAGTCGTCTCAGTGAAGCAGCACTAAATAAAAGAGCGGTGGAAATCCGTCTTGCAACACGGAGGCACATTACACATACATGCACCCTAATGATTCCTTCGTCGTCATATGACTGAAAAATTGTTGAGTACGACGTTAAACCCCAAGCACTCACCCAGCACTCTTGTAAAAGAGTTCGAACTCGAAACTCTCCCATTAGGTTTGTAAAGTAAAACATCCTTGTAAAGATTGTTTCTTACAGAAAATCAATGAGGGTCTGAGGCCTTATCAGTTTTCATTTACATGGTGAGGAGGAGTGATTACGTATACTGGAGCCACTGGAGTATCATACCAAGGACACCAGACGTGACAGCCCACCTATTCAAATGGTACTGACACCGGGGCAAACAGGCGTGTCCTTGCTCTAGCCTCTAAGTACTGAGCGTCAAACAAAGCGGGAACGAGTAGCATTTTTTAGGTATTTGGTATGACACGACTCGGGTTTGACCTGAGGACTTCAGACTTTGAGGCGGCCGTTCTATCCATTTCGTCTCGTATGAGCTGATTTCCATGACAACCAAAAATGTAGCATTTTAATTGCTGATGACGTGAAGTAATGTAACGTTACGGCTGATGAAACGGACAGGCATCTCTGCCACTTCAGTTTTTCCAATCAAATTCTGTTTCTTAATTTTCTTAAGAAAAAAACTGAAGGCGAAGGAGATTTAGCGGAAGAGACCATTTAAACAGTTAATCCGTTTTCACAAAAAAACAACATGACATTTACCCGACAGTTCGTACAAGTTTCTATGACAACTCACCAATCGATGTACAAATAAGAAATGTCAGTTTTGACGAGGAACAACATGTATATTCTGAACTTAACTAGTACACACTTCTTTTTTGAATACCGAATATTTTATTTACCCAGAATTAACCAAACAATAACATTTTTTTTTCTTTCCAATATTTGTTTGAATCTTCTTAGTAGTGTCACGATTCAGGGTGAATCTAATTACTACTGCCCACTCAGCAATGTCCTGTACACAACTGTCCAGCTCACAGGGATTCTCACTGATTTCTACTTCTCAGCAGAGCCATAAATACAACTTCGTTCTAAATACCCAAAGTGAATCTGATTGATTGCATTTTCCCAGTTGTTACGGACAACGTGAGTATGTAACTACATCAGCAGTTGAATACCCAAAATGAATCTGACTGCTTCCATCTTCTCCGTTGTTAAGGGCAACGTACGTATATAACTGGTATACTATATGGGCAAATGAAAACTCATTTTGAATCTGATTTAGATAGATTTTCTAATTCAATACTGAACCTGGTTAATATTGTCTGCCGATTAGTGTCAATGTTATAGCTGGACTTATACTCAAATTCAGTACAATCCATTTTGTCTAATCTTGGGTGAAAAGAAATGAGTAATCATTGTCCGGGTCGTGTTTGCCATACATTTTGATAGCATAATCAAATTCCTGTCGGGAGATGAAACCGTCGCTGTTTGTATCCATCTTGGTGAAAGTAGAGCGGACAAACTCTTCGTCCTTCATCCCGTGTCCCTTGTAGTGATCTCGCCACTCCACAAGGCTAATTAGGTTGTCATGGTTCTCGTCCATTATGTCAAACCAAGCGGCTGAGAGAGCTGGTATAGCTTCATTATGGTACCAATCCTGCTGGCTCATAGTGCACTGGCCTTTTATCCAGTCTTCTAGATTGATGGATGTTTCTCCCTTGGGTCGGCCCGAATATTCCAGATTGCCGTCCCAGAATCTTTTGAAGAGTGTCGCTATTTTACAGCCATCCTCCACCTTTCCCTCCCGTAACAGATGACATGGATACTCCATGAAATCCGAAATCATCAACAGGTCCGAGCCGCTTATGTTGAAGAACTTATAAAGTCCCGTCCACTTTCGTTTGATATATGTATCCGGCTCCATCTTCAACTAGTGCAGAAACTAGACTAAAACAAAAAAGAAACAACAAAATGAGAAGTAGATGACAATAGCAATGGTTATCAGAATGACCAATATCAGAATGCCTTCTTCTATATTGAAAAGGCCGCCTTATATGTAATTATATATGGGTGCGTGTGTGTGCGCGTGCGTGCGTGAGCAAATTGACGACGTCATCAGGTGATTGTAGATGTATGTTTTATAAGTCCCCCAGGAAAATGGATATACTATAATTACAAATAGTGTATATATAGTTTACATTAAAATTTGCTGGCATTTTAGGCTACAGTGTATTTTTCTAAAGATCAACAGCTGTATTCTGACTGTAAATTTGCAGTCAATGAGGCAGCATTACATAGTCAAGATATCATGATCTTCAGCATCCAAAGCGCTGCAAAGATACAAACCCTTACACGGTGTAAGTCACAGCTAGAATGCGTGTACGTTACATGCATTTCCACGGTAAGCGAGCACTGCAAGAAATACATCAAATATCTATATTTCTACAGTTAGTGTAATTTCCTTTGAGACTATAATATGCCTCTATATATCAAAAGTACGAATATAGAAATCTTCCCGGCGAACACTCAAGTCTGTAGGCCGCAATTAGATCCCAAATGTTAACGTCATGCCGTTGGGAAATGTATCTTCTAAGTGAATGAGGAGTAGCCACTCGTTTTTAACGTGGTTGTTGTTCAGTGCCAGAATTGGGAAAACTCTTTTCTGAACCTTACCACAAGCGTTTCAACTGTGTTGTGTGATATCTCCCTATACTTTGAACTGCACCTTCGACTTGGATAAGGAGTCAACACCGACTGCGATTTAATAAATGGCGCATTTAGATTTGCTAGGAATATTTTTGGAGAAATTGACCAATCCACAGGTACGCCTCAAAAACTATTTCTGGTCAATGAGGAAGCCGGGTAAATATATCTCAGTGAGGTCACACATCTTGTTCCACTATCAGCACCTAACCGTGCTGATTACAACATTTAGGAAGTCATCGAGCTAAATAGAGAATGTAACTAATGCCTGTATCTGCAAAAATCCAAGCAAAATAGAAAAATAAATGGTGTATTTTTGATTGTGAAAATTTTCTGAAAACCTGCAGATCTAGAGCTCTGTTTATTTAGTTAGATAAAAATAGATGCATGGTTCACAAATATTGTAACATGACGACGGAGATAAAAGCTTTTTTGAATGGGCGGCCGAAAACTAGCGTGCAGGCATATAAAAGAACATTAAAACTATATTAACATAGGGTTGATTCCCCATTTCTCAACATAGGGATATGAAGTAATGCGAGATAGGGCAACGATCTTGCGCCGGTGGAGACACACGTCTCCGGGACACACAGGACAAACGGGACACACGGGACCGGGATACATGCAGAATCCTCGGCTCCATCTGAGCGTTGCTTCTTGTTAGCAATACGTGATCGTTTGTTTGTACTGTGCATATCAGTTTTCTCCATCCAGATAACTTACCACTTACGTCGTTAAGAAAAAAAATGAAATAAATGCACTCAGTTTTATGCGTGGTCGAGTGGTTGTAGCATGTGGGCGCAGCTCAATGAGTCAGGAGCGTTCAGTCACCCGTGGGAAGATCTGCCAGCAATCTGTGGATGGTCGTGGGTTTACTCCTACCGACATGCTTGCCGCCCTTGTATAAACGAAGTGTTTTTGAGAGTGGCGTAAAACACCAGTGAAATGAATAGATAAATACATATGGGTGAGAGGCTCCTGGGTGACTGCGCCGCGCTGGCACGCTAACCACGTTGGACACGGACTCCCCTTTGAATGTAATAAGGGAGGAATGTGATGTCCTGGTCGTATCAAGAAACCTTCTTTGTCTCATTTTTATTTTTTATTTATTTTGTACTTAATTTACTTAACACTTCCTAATAATGTGAAAGGAAAGTGTGCATAACGCCGCTTTTGACATGGTTCAGATGTGTTTGCGTATGACACTGTATGGGTAAAGGAAATAATAGTCTGTGTTTTGTGTATGTATGCTTGTACAGTGTATGCTTGGGATTTTACGTCATAACAATTTTTCAGTCATATGACGACAAAGAGTCATAAGTGCAGACGTTTGACCCGATTGACATACACCATCAAGTACACATCACGGCACGTGTTTCCTAGTAAGCTTTCTGATTGGCTGTTGGCAAATCTCAGTTCAAATCACGCTAGCCTCGTTTTCGCGAACAGGACAGCTATTGAAGGCTCAAGGCTTTGAAGATTCCCTCACCAACACGGCTGTACAGCGTACAGCTATCGGTATCGTCGTTATCAGATTCATCCACGCATGATATAACATCTGTCTATAAAACTAAGATAAATCTGTGCAAATCAATGCAGTGAATCTTAAAGTTATATCGAAAAGTAGAATTTAATTTCCTTTCAAACAAACAGGTAGATTCTTTAAAGGTGAGTTTGGACGGGATACGGAAATGCTGTCATTTTCGAAATTATTCCCAAGTTAAAAAAGGAAAAATTGCAAGTACAAAGGCGTGGGGTTGTCATGGTTGTGTTGCCCGTCATGTTTACGTAGGTGTACGTATCCATCACGAGTGCCAAACCCAACAGAAGGGGTTCTCTCACTGCAAACACGAGACGCACATCTGCCTAGAAAATGTTGCACTCAACGAAATGGCTGTAAATTGAGCACGAAGGTAATCAGTATTGGACCGTGTGCTGTTGGAACAAGGGAGGTAACATTTATGTGCTGTGCGTATACATGTATACTGCGTCGCTTGATTGGATCAGTGCTGCATCGAATCACACCTAAGACTTTAAAAGAGGAAGTTGTAACTTCCTCGCATGACGTTCAGCATGAAGGGGATAGTCCAACGACCTGTTGACCCGTATCAGTATAATGGCTCGGGCGGGTCGGCTTACTTTTCCTTCGGTAAGTGAAGCAGCATTAGATAAAACAGTGGTGGAAATCCGTCCTGCAACAAGGAGGCACATTACATGCCCTCCAAGGATTCCTTTGTCGTCATGTGACTAAAAAACTGTTAAGTACGACGTTAAACCCCAGTACTCACTCACTAACTCTAAATAAATTATATCAGATGACTTTATATATAACAAACGCCTTGGAAGAAAAAATGCCTCTCTAATCTTATGGCATGGAAAATGCCTCTTTTTTTTTGAATCGCTTTCGGCTATAATGTAATGGTTGGACTTGTATAGTTGTCAAATCTACAGATAGCGTAAATATTTCTGTAGAGCCTTCGTGATGTTTTTGTACAAGCAGGGCTAACTGGTGGCTACCGGACTGGAAGGGAGATCCCGTTAGTGATCTCCAACGTCCGGGCTCCTATACAATGTAAGTTGCTATTTTCAAGGGAGACTATCGACTTCATTTTTTTCTTTTTTGGAGTAAATCGTTTAAAGAGGAGGCTAACAATAACTAGAAGACTTTTTGTACGGTTGGCCGAACACAAACCACGTGATCACGGAGCTAACATTAAATGTAATATGAGAAGAATATGATGTCCTTGTCATATCCAGGAACGTCACATGCTCTTCACCTTAATTTTATTTTTTTTTGTACTTCCTAATAATTTGAAAGGAAATTGCACATATACTCGTTTCCGATAATGGTTCAGATATGTTTGCGTATGGTACGGCATGAGTAAAGGGAAATAATAGTCTATATTTTGTGTATGTGTGCTTCTACAGTGCATGCTTGGGAGTGAGAATTTTTCAGTCATATGACGACGAAGGAATCCTTAGGGTGCACGTACGTGTAATGTGCCTCCTTGGTGCAGGACGGATTTCCACCGCTCTTTTATTTAGTGCTGCTTCACTGAGACGACTTACCGAAAGCAAGTAAGTGGCCCCGCCCGATCCATTATACTGATAAGGGTCAGCCAGTCGTTGCACTATCCGCTTTATACTGAACGCCAAACAAGGAAGTTACAACTTCCTCTTTTAAAGTCTTAGGTGTGACTCAATCAAGAATTGATCCTGGATCTACCGGTCTCGAAGCAGACGCTTTACCAACTGTGCTATCTGGACCAGGCCGGCATGCTTGGGATTTAATATTACAGCAATTCCTCGGACATGTGATTAAGAAGCGTCATAAGTTTAGACGCATAACTCAATTGACACGTACGGTCAAGTGCACATCACGGCCTTTGTTTCCCAGGTGGCTTTCTGACCGGCTGTTGGCAAATCTTGATTCAAATGATCATAGCCTCTTTTTTGCAAACTAGTCAGCTATTTATGGACCCAAGGCCTTGGGGGAATCCCTCACTGACATGGCCGTTCTATCGATATCATCGCTATAAGAGTCATTCACTCGTGACATAACATCTGTCCTTAAAACTAGGACAAATTTGAGCTAATCACTGCAAATAATCTTAAAGTAATATTGAAACGTTGAGTTTAATTTGTTTTGAACCAAATGGGCTGATTGTTTGAGGTGCGTTTTAATAACCGTGCTGCATCGGCCAACGGGATGCGGGAAATCATTCATTTTCGAAATTAACCCCAGTCTGGAGAATGAAAAGCTGCCTCTATTACAAAGGCATGGAGTTGTCATGGTTGTGTTGCCCTTCATGTTTACGTAGGCCTGATTGTCAATTACATGTGTCAAACCCCCCAAAAGGTATGACCAGACTCCCTCACCGCGAAAACGAGACGCACTCTCCTAGGGCGCAAATAACGGTTCTGTGAGGAGAATTCACAAGCGATTGCCCTCTCCTTGGCAGAGTAAAATTTTCAATGCAGCACCTCTGCCTAGAGAACAGAGGGAGAGTAACACTCATAAGGCGTTTGTAGATATGTACTGCTTCTTCTCATAGAACGAGTCCATGTCAATAAAGCTCTGTCGCAACTTAATTTTACTCAGTCCCATTATACTGAGATCAGGCCAAACCAGTCCCGATTCCTTGCTCTTGATGCTGGGCGCCAGGCGAGGCTGCAACAAGTATCTTTGTTAAAGTCTTTGGTATGACCCGACTCCAATTTAAACTTAATCTCACCCATCCTCAAGGTGTAAGCTCTAATCACTGTGCCACGGAAGCACCCACTATATTCTGTTGTAAAAAGAGCTCTCCTGGAACTTGTGATCGAAGGAAACAAGAAGTTGATTGACATGACATAATTAATGAACAGGAACAGACTGTGCACCCCAGGAAATCTTTGGACTGATATTTTAAAAATTAATGCGACTTTCCCCCTAACTTACAACACATCAAACATCATCAGATTGGATTTATTTGATTGGTGTTTTACGCTGAACTCAAGAACATTTCACTTATGCGACGGCGGGCAGCATTATGGTGGGAGGAAACCAGACAGAGCCCGGGGAAAATCCATGACCATCCGCAGGTTGCTGCACGACCTTCTCACGTACGGCTGGAGAGGTCATCAGATTAGAAGATAACGCAACTGTCTCCTTTCGTGCAAAAGTGTTAAGGGGTACTCTCTATCTGTGGGCAGTTGGAGCTAAAAACGCTTGTCCCCGGAAACAATCAATGGCTGCCAACACAAAAACATTCACAGGAATCTTTGCTGCTCAAACGTATTAAACTTCACACACAGAAGAGTTCCATGTGCATGTAATATACTGTATTTGTAGTCTACACCAATTAAAATCATTTTTAAGAAACGGAAGTGTAGGAGATTTATAGAACTTCTACATTTAAATAATCGTTTTCGGAATAAACAACACAGTATTTTTACCAGTTTTGTAGTAATAAGTTACTACATTGGCTTCTTTATTAGAGTCCAGGGACACTGTTTTGTAATAACTAATATTTTATTCATCAAAATTCACCAATCAATGAAAGTTTCATTTTCTTCCCTGATTTTGTTTAAGCTATGTCACCTATACGTGTACGCCTAGCCTCAATTATCCCATAAGACAGAGCGTAAGTCTTGTTTATTTAGTTTTCTTGTAGTTTTGCTAGGAACACATAAAAAGTGAATCTGATTAGATACATCCCATCAGCAGTGTCATCAATGAAACTCAATACACAAAGTGAGTCTGAATGATTACGTCTCCTCACTCGTGTCATGAGTCGAACTGA
>NC_088297.1:1221138-1273638 GCF_032854445.1 Liolophura sinensis | reverse complement strand
TTTCAGAAAATAAGTTTCAATTTGGCTAGGCTATATAAGAACATTGGCTTTGTACTATGTTTACCATATATGCATATATTTGTAGTGGTCGTATTGACCCTCCAGCAACTAATTTCGTCTAGATACATACCAGGGCAATAACCTTGAGGAACTCTCATACAGAACAGCTGACCGTAGATCCGACAAACGTATCCAATTGCACGGAGACAACAAGGTTGATGAGGGGCCTGTGTCCAGATAATCAAACTCTGCCACCTTTAGATTGATGAGGGGCTTATGTCCAGATAATCAAATCCTGACACCTTTAGATTGATGAGGGGCCTATGTCCAGATAATCAAACTCTGCCACCTTTATTTTGAAAATGTCATTTCTGTACCACTTTGCAAAATATCTAATGTGATCATCACATCTATATACATTACTTTACTGTTTCCGTTTCCCTGGCGTTGATTCTTTGACCTCATTTATTACTGTATTTAATTAATGCGTTTAAACTATTCTGAAGGGCAATGTCGTCCGCGATAACAATAAATAGATAATCAGTTCATCTAGAGGTACACCAGTATCGGTATTCTAATACCTAATTCTGTTCAAGCCATGGTGATGTGGGGCGTATAAATTGCTGCTATTGATGAATGTGCGCAAACAGTTAGATTAAATCCCTGAGAGGTAAATTGACAAGAGGCCATATTTCGCCGTTTACGTGTGACCATTTACCAGGTACCGCACTGTCGTCGCTGCTTTGGTTTTACTCTCTATGCGGTATGCCTTTAATTATATTCAATAAACAATGGAAACAAGATACGTGATAGCACTTCACCTTGTCGTAGTCCACTATATCACTAAAAACAATCACTTTTGCTGTCATCGTGGTTTGCACATGACTTCACACTGGAATAAAACGCTTTAATAGCTCTCAACATTTTACCGTATATTAGAAGTCTGAACATTTTAAACCACAGAAACTTTCTATTCACACATTCAAATGCCTTTTGAAAGTGAACAAAGACTGGGTATACGTTTTTACCTTGAGTGGGAGACAAAATAAAACATAAACTTGTGGTCTTCATCTTTTCTTGAATTCTAAATGGGCATATGATATTTTTTCATACAGACTTTCTTAAGATTATTTTTTAGGAAACTTGTTAGGAATTTTGCAAAGAGGTAGTCGAGTTAATTCCCCAATAATTTGCAGGATCCTCACAATCTGTTGGTGTGTATGTAAAACAATGCGCTCTGTCCATAAAGAGGGATACTAACGATGACTGCAAGCAGCATAGAGTAACTTCGTGCATATAGGAGCAAGGATTTCTTTCAATTACATTAAACGTTCATTTAATACACAGTCAGAGCCCTGAGCTTTCTTTCTCCGTTTGAAAGACTGTGTCGTTGTTGGACGCCATACCGCCGTTAGACTAGGGCCACCTCAAAGCGTAAAAAACAGAAGTTAGAAAACCGGACCCAATAGAAATCACACATATGGCCCTCACTTTCCATTATACACAGCGTACATTACATAACCCCACACAGCAAGGGTGAGCTTCGAAAACTAAGACGATTTCTCCGGTTACGTATTATCATTTGTCAGCTGTTACACTATCCCTGCTGTAGCCATCTATGTCGTAACCCCCGACCCCTTCCACGGAGAACGCTCTGACTTAATAGTTCACTGGGAGGTGGGGCTTTTTCTCTCTGCCTAATAGTTCACTGGAAAGTAGGGCTTTTTCCCTCTCTCCCGGCCTCTCACCAGACAGGTCCGCCTCCATCATCTACCTCGTCTTGTCTTCGTCGAGGGACCCTTCTGACATTACGGAACTCACAGAGACAGGTGTACCCCGAGGACGTGGGGCGGCCACATGTTCTCTCAAGAGATATGCATTTAACTTACGGACAAATTTATATTTTCCTTCTCTCAATAAGTACTATTTCCTCATTTTCCAGCATCCTGAGTTAAAACAGAGCCACATTACTGTAACGTGAGACAGATTACCCAGTGTATATTATAGCTATAGGCCTACAGGAGACATTTTAACTCCTACATGTTTATTCCAATACTTCCACTGAAATATGCCTGTATTATTACAAATTAAACAACTAACGTTGTAGTTCGGTGGCTGCTGGTCGAGATTGGGAATGAGTTAAAATAAAGCACCATACACTTTGTGTATAGGCTGGTTTCGACATAAGGAATTATCTCAGAAGGGGTTCCCACTTCTGCCAAAAGAGCAAGTCCAGTGGTTTGCACAAATCCTAACTGAACGCAACATTATGTTCTCTAGCCGTCTGTTTGTGATTATTTCTCTACGGAATATTTTTTATCACCGTTTATATATAAATAATGACTGTGCCTTACATGGATGCATGCTTTCGATAATAGGAAAGATTTATGTATCTTGAAATAATTTGGCGCCATGGTGGTAGATAAACGTTCTCCTCATTTGCTGGAGGTAATACGGCGTTCAGCCCGACGATGGTCTCCATTCAAAGAGTTTACAAAATGTTACTTTTGGCTTCATGTTTTGTGACTCAGAATTAGAATGTTTTTCGGTTGTAGGAGGCTTGGTGTTAGTAATTTCTGACTGGTTGGGATGTCAGGCCTACAGGTGTCAACTTAATGGTTATCGGCTGTAGGAGGTTTGATGTTCTGATTGGGCGGGATGTCAGGCCTGCAGGTGTCTTCGACATAATGTCTCATGCCGGCATCAGTATATTTACGCCGGCATTCTGACTGGCCTGTACCTGGATGTGCTGTCGTAATATGTCCGAAGTATTGTGTTCAAAGCGAACGTCAATGGTAACATTGAGCACTCAGTCAGATCGCAATATATTACCAACATGTAGTTACTTGAACACACATATCAGCGCCATTCATCACGTCTATATAACATAACCATCATAGTTAGTAACACGTATAAAACTATTCTTAGTACATAACTATGTAAAACTGTGACTCGTGAGGACAAACGAACATATTTCTCGCCATTGTCTGTGCACGAAATCATCTACACTCATTTCTACATATCAGCGTGTTGCCTAAACGATAGTGCGTTACCTTCTATTACATTGTATGAAACGAACCTCAACAAATTGAAGCGAATGCCAATTTGACCTTCCTTAAGGAAACATAGTGACTATTGTTTTAGAACCGAGAGTGTTTTCTTTATTTCACACATCGGAAAACTGTAAGTGGAAAGTATCCATTGAAAGGCGTTTCTGTTCGTATCCCTTCACGCATAGGTAAGGATGTCAACTTAAACACATCAAAGTAAAAATCTAGCAACACATTATCTCTGTGGCATTCACGGTTTATCTTAGACATTTCACAACATTGATGTCGTTTTCAGCTAGCCAAGGCAGTGACTTTACCGTGGTCCACCGCACATCGCATACCAACATTACTGCACTAAAAATATGCGGCCAAAGTGAGGCGGTGAAATTTGTAGCAGGAGTGGCCACATTGGTTGGTCACTTTCCTATCAGATTTCTGACACCATTCTGTACTTTGAAAAGAAATACAAATTCACTGTCCCATATCCTTAATGTAATTAAACACGATATAAAAATATGGAGGCCCCCTTTTTCCGCGACGATCGATAGCCATACAAGTAAGGAAGGGAGGTAATTCACCCAGCTTGTATACCTTATGTTTCATGTGTGTTTATATTGACGCTGAACTACGTAAAACTGTGACTTGTCTGAACGAGACGGCCATATATCTGGCCACTATCTACGTACAAACTCTCCTGCACTCATTTCTACAAGTCCGCGTTTTAACTGAACGATATTACGTAACATACTGTTACGTAGCTTGAAATGACTATAATTTGCGATGTGCTTGGGGAAAGATTGTAACTATTTTATTATAAATCGACCGGTTGTTTTTTTCTGTCACGTAAAATTACCGTCAGTGGAAAGTATGCATTAAAACGCTTTCGTGTTCGTAGCCCGTACACGCGTAGTTAAGGGTGTCAGCTTACACGCATCAAAGTAAAAATTAGCAGCACATTTCCTTTCTGGCATTCACCGTTAAACACTGAAAAACATTTCGTGGGACTGGTAAAGGAAATGACCTTTGTGTGGTCCGTCGGATATCTCATTCCGACACTACCGCACTTAAAACTTGTGGCCAAACCATGCATCCCCAACGTGACGAGGTGAAATCTGTGACCCAAGCATTTTTAACCTGTATGATTGTTTGTCAACCATTACACTGTCATGTTCGACTAAACTCTCGTCCACAGCGGCTCAGGATAGATTTTTCAAATTTGAATTTTCAAACAGAAAAAGTACAAAACTACACAATGCACAATGACATGTAAGCATTTGTCATAAACAGTTGAAACTAAATTAAAACAACATTGTAGGCTTTTTGAGCTAAAGTGGCTTTCATTTAAGCGGTTTGTTATGCAGGTACCGGGATAGGCTGACTTCGCAATCGACAACATTCGTGGGCAGTGAAAGGATCCAGGGGATCTAGGTTCCTCGACCACGGAGGTCCCGCATCCGCCATCAAGAAGCATGCTGTATAAAATGTGTTCATATTCTACTTTTCTGGCAAAATAAAAAGTCACAGTTTAATTTCACCAGACACCAGGATTGAAACCGCGCATAGTCACATTACACTGACACTGTAACAACAGGTCGTGTTTCCTTGTTCTAATCCCTCAAATAGGAGGGCCTATCTACGCAGCAACAAGTCACATCTTGAAAATCTCTGGTATCACCCTGACCCGGGTTTGATCATAGGTCTCAACGAGCCGGATGCTATAACCACTAAAGCGGTCGGGACATTTGTATACAACTCCTACTGTACACATACAAAAGGACGCAAGTATTACCGTTTTCCATGGGTGATTTATTCCAATACACAAAAAGCTACTGTGCAAAAAGTAATCGCTTTATTTTTCAAATGACCCTTTCCATTATGTTAACTGAATATTCAGTGTAAATCATATTGATCTGTTCTACTGATTTGTGCTTTTACTGCAGCTGTATACTACAAGTAAATCTGTCAACTAATTGGTCAACCACAAATGCAAGCGAATACTCAAAGACAACCTAACTAATTTCGTCTACTTTACTGTGAGTGCAACGGAGTACCCAAATGAATCAGACTAAATTGATCTAGTAATTGATACCACTACTACAAGTGAGTATTCGTTGTTGATCTCATTTCATTGATTTTGTCGTCTCTTGAGTGGAACACTTCTAGCCTATTCTCAAATTCCTCCCAAGAGATGTAGTTGTTGTTGTTGGAATCCATTATGGCGAATGAACTGTGGATGAAGTCCACATTTGTTATTCCGTGCATCTCGTAGTATTCTCGCCACTCCGCCAGACTAATAGTGCCATCATTGTCTTTACCCATGACATCAAAGAAAGCAGACGCAGAAACGGGAACAAACTCACTGAAGTACCAATCCTGTTGGCTGACAATAGATTGACCTTTAGCCCAGTCCTCCTGACTTGGTGGTTCCTCGTCTTTGGGTCTGCCCAGGGCCTCGAGCACGGCATCCCAGTGCTTTTTGTAAGGTCGTGCTATGGTAAAGGCTTTCTCCACGTGTCCAGCTCGCAAGAGTTGACATGGGTATTCCATGAATTCTTGACAAGTTGCCACCCCGCTACCACTAAAGTTTAGGAACTTGAAAATCGTCGTCCACTTTTTGTGTATGTACTTCTCCAGATCGATCTGAGAACGCAATGGGAAATGTATTTCAATTAGGTGAATAATTAGGACACATACTCCTTACCTATTACTACGGCTACTAATATTACTACTGTGACAGGTACCACTGCTACTACTGCGGCGTACAGGTACCACTACTACCAATGCGACAGATCTCATAACTACTAATGTGAAAAATACCAGTACTACTACTGCGACAGGTATCAATACTACTACCGCAACAGGTATCATTACTACTACTGCGACGTACAGGTTCCACTACTACTACTGCGACATGTACCACTGCTACTACTGGGACAGGTATCACTGCTACCAATGCGGCCTACAGGTACCAGTAATACCTCTGTGACAGATACCAGTACTACCTCTGCGATAGATACCACTATTATTACTGCTACAGGTATCACTACTACTACTACTGCGACGTACACTTAATACTAATACTACTGCGAAAGGTATCAATACTACTACTGCAACAGGTGTCACTACTACTACTACTGCGAAGTACACGGACCACTACTACTACTACTGCGACAGGTACCATTACTACTACTGCGATAGATGCCACCACTGCTATGGCGAAATATAGGTACCATTACTACTGTTACTACTACTACACTATCACCACTACCACTACTACTACTACTACTACTACTACATCTCCTGTACCTACTGCTACTAGTACTGTTTCTACCATTACTACATTATCACTACAGTTATCACTATTACTGCTACTACCATTACAACTACAACAGCTACTAGTACAATTGTTACTTTTGCTTCTACTTTAACTTCTACTGCATCTACTGCTACTACAACTGTTACTGCTACAATCACTGTCACTTCTGTTCTTCTGATACTACTATTACTACTACTACTACTTCTACACATGCTACAACTGCAACTGCTACTTTGTTATTACATGTACTGCTATTACTGCTACTATTACTAGTTTTGTTGAAATTTTGACAAAGTCGAGGAAAAGAGTTACTTGAACATTATGAATCTGAAAGAAAGTATTCTTCCTAGTAAGGATGCCCAACACTTGAATGTGTAGAGCTTGTCTTGTAACACGTCGCTGACGTCGCTAAAGGTAAATTTGATAGTGAGTATCACTGATTTTAGAGAGAGCTGATTATAGGCGACAGGTTAAGAGAAACAGACTATAATGCAATGTACATCACGTTTTTCGATAGTGAGTATAAAGCAAATAAACAAACCTCAAAATAAACATGAAATTGTCCAGACTAGAAATATAGATGTGATATTCCGCCAGGGTAGGTAACACAAAATTATAACACTTCCTGTACCTGGGACGTTTTGACCATGCGCAGATTGTCACTGTTCGCTGATACATGGTTGACTGTTCAGCCACTTAATAAAGGTCACATCACCGTGCTATGTGTAGTGTTGCCACAGGTGAAAATTTAGTGAGATTTATTGGTTTGGTTCAAAATTAAAAATTCTACCCACCCCTATCCCACAGCAAGACTGAGAAAGAAAATAATAAGCCGAACCGCAAGTTAAAAAATAGAGATGTAATCATAAAGAGCCAGTCTCTTTTTATTGCCCTCAATTGTTGAATAGAAAAAAAGGGCGCTATGGACCGTAAATCTTAAATAACTATTTTTGAAAGTGAATCACTTCTCCTCCAAAAGCACAGAAATCCACACAATAACTTCTAATATTGGGCAAGCCGTCTTTTGAAGATTCTTTTATGGATGAAAACGATATTTTTTCTTAAAAAAAGCAAAATAAACAGCTATTTCTTCAGTGTCAAAATCATGATGTAATTTTATAACAAGCACAACTTGCAACTTTGTCAGAAACACATTTCACTGTAAATTTAGAAGCTGTAAATATTTCTCTCATATATGTAAAGCTGTAAATTTGTAATATTTGATGTATTAGACATATTACACCTGATGGACCGTGACTTACATCATTTAGCCATATATGTGTATTACATGTAAACTTACTCAAATTTACAACCAATTTAGACAGTGCCGACGTAAACGTACTATGTATTGCTCTGATGACGGAGGGTAGTCACCGTTTAACCATTAAGCCGCAGCCCCAGCGTTTTATTCTAATCTTTCATAAATTCCCATCAACGTTTTCGGTGCTCAGCTCATGCTGACCTCCCTTCTCACCGTATGTGGGAAGATCTTCCAGAGACCTGTAGTTGGACCCTCCCCAGTTTCCTCTCACTCAGACAGTGGCAGTCGTCATACAAGTCAAATAATCCTAAACACGAACTAGAAATCAATAAATATCACACCCTGCCTATCTGACGGGTTATAAGCTAGAAAATTAGGAGTCATTTTTACCATGTTGAATAGGTCACTCTCTACACTACTCTGCAGACCAGAGCAATAAATGTAGTTCCAGACAATACACGCGTTATAAATTCCTAATGGACGTCAGTGTTTCCTTGCTGCTTCTCTGCATATTTTAGAAAATCACACAAGTTTTATTTAGAAAATTTTTTTTTCATCATTCTGGTTTCATAGGTACATCGATTTACAGTTTTGTTCTTCTATCATTCTTGTGTGGACTCTATTAAAAATTTGGTTCTTTGCTTTTATTTAAATTAAATTATTTACCTAATTTAACTTTGTCAATGTTTATTCCACCCTCAGTTTTATTTATTTATTTGATTGGTGTTTTATGCCGTACTCAACAATATTGGTCTTATATGACGGCGGCCAGCATTATACTGGGGAAGCCCCGGCCATCCGCAGGTTGCCAGAAGTACGACCAGAGAGGCAGCCAGCATGAGCTAGGCTTGAACTCACAGCGACCGCATTGGTGAGAGACTTCGGGGTTGCCTCATTTTTAACTCCTATTATCCTTATCCAAGTCTTGACATTAGTCCAGAACCTGTACTCTTGTCTAACAACATATGGTCTAATACTGTTTACCTCCAATGCTCAAATTGTTGCTTTTCCTTCGACTCAGATATTTGGAGGACAGAGGCGCTAAATTTAACATTACAAGATGCTATGGAGAGCGCTGCGGAGTGCTAGGAGAGTGCGTCTCATTCACACATGTACAGCGAGGGAATCCCCACTAGGTTTGATACATGTGCAGGATATGTAAGCCTACGTGAGGAAGATGAGCAACACAGCCATGCCAGCTGCAAGAAATGCAACTGAGACAGTTTACCTTTTTCAGGTGGGGAATAGTTTCGAGTGATTTTCCAGTTTCCGTTCACCAGTAGAGCAATGTTATAGTTTCAAACAATCTAGGCCGTACGTGGGCAGGTCAGCCAGCAAGATGTCATTAAATCAGTAAAAAAAATAATAAATCACACATTCCGTTTGTTTATCCTCCATATAACCAAAATGAACTTTTTTACTGTCTTAATGCACGACTGACCTGTTCTGGTTTTAAGGACAAACGTTAGGTCACGGGTGAATGAAACCCGTGGGTATCGCTCTGCTTTCGCCCGGTTTCCTTCCACCATAATGGTGGCCGACAACTTATAAGTGAAACATTCTTGAGTACGGAGTAAAACACCAATCAATTAAGTAAATAAATAAATAAATAAAACAATCCTTCATTTTATTCCACTTGTAAACAAGAAAACCTACATTCTTACTGTAGGTTTCAACTGAACTGATTTTGCAGGTCAGCCAGCAATATGCGATCAAATCATTAAAAAAAAAGTAAATTAAACATTCCATCTGTTTATTCTCCATATAACCAAAGTAAAGTTTTTGGCTGTGTTAATGCACCACTGACCTTTTTTTGCCTTAAGGACAAACGTTAGGTCACGAGTGAATGAATTTGATAATGATGACAGCCATGGCAGTACGGTGTACGACCAAGTCAGTGGTGGGTTCCCCCATAGCCGTGATCCATACATAGCTTACCTCTTTGTGAAAACGCGCCTGACATGATTTAATGAGACATTTGCCAACAGGTAAAAAGAAAGCTACTTTAAAAGCAATGGCGGCGATATGTACTTTACCCTACATGTTAAATGTCTGCACCATCTTAACCATTGGATTTCCGTGATTGAATCCAACTTACCCTGTTTCACCTGTGGCATTAGATATCTCAAACTACCTTTCACTTCTGTGTGATCTGTTTTTCATTAAATTAAATGCCTTAAAGTCTTCGAAGTCCAAGGTGTGCAATATAAAAGAAATTGTCAGTCACGTCACACACAAACCTTAGTATTTATTGGTGAAATAGCTTATTTATTTTCATGAGTACACATCACACTAGAAAATACCATAATAAAACCTTCCACCTCACAACTGAATATCCAGGGAGAATTTAAACTACCTACTCAGTAAAATGAAATGCTCTTATCTGAAGTTTCAAAGTGAATTCTATATAAATCGTCTTCTGAATATTGACATAGTTAATGAGGATAAATCTTATTTAGTTTTTGTGTACAATATAGTGACATGAATATATCTGAATACTTTGTGTGACCCCTGCTGAATTCATCTACACAATATAGTGACATGAATATACATGTACATGAATTCTTAGTGTGAATCTTGCTGATTTCATCTACACTATTTTGTGACATGAATACTATGCGTGAATCCTGCATAAATCGTTTACACAATATACGGACATGAATACATCTGAATTTTTTGTATGACTTCTGCATAGTTTGTTTTCATTTGATAATGATATGGATGTACATGTATGCCACTACATAGTGTGAATCCTGCAGATTTCGTCTACACTATATAGTGACGTGAATATATAAATATACCTCTGAACACTGAGTGTGAATTCTGCATCATTCGTCTACACTGCATAGTGACATGAAGACATCTGAAAAATAGTGTTTCCTGCTTAGTTTGTTTACACAATATAATGGCTTGAATACATCTGAATTGTTAATGGGGATACTGCTAAATTCGTCTACACTATAAAGTGACATGGATATACGTGTATGAGATTACTTAGTGTTAATCCTGCTTATTTTGTCTACACAAAAAAGCCCACGAAGCATTTGGTCACCTTGAGACAGTCCGATTGATTTCGTCTAGTCAAGATTGTACAAAAACGAATAATCATTCCCTGGTTCGTGCCGTGTACAGTAAACTTTCAAGGCATGCTCGAACTCCTTTCGCGAAATCACGCCGTCATTGTTGGAATCCATCTTGGCGAAGGTAGAGCGGATAAATTCCTCACTTTTTACTCCTTGCATCGTGTAATACTTCCACCACTCCGCGAAACTAACTGTGCCGTCCTTGTCTGTGTCCATAATGTCCAAAAAGGCCATTGTAGCAGTTGGTATTAGTTCTCTTAGGTACCAATCCTGTTTGCTGACAATAGTTTGAGCCTTAACCCAGTCATCCTGACCCACTGACGCCTCGTCTTTAGGTTTGCCCAGGGCCTCGAGGATGGAGTCCCAATGCTTTTTGTAAGCTCGCGCTAAAACAAAGGCGTGTTCCACATTTCCGGCACGTAGAAGCTGGACAGGATACTCAATGAGTTCAGCAAAAGTCAAGTTGCCGGTTTGACTGAAGTTTGCGAACTTGAAAAGCGCCGTCCACTTCTTTTGTATATACATCTCCAAATCCATCTAGGAAATGTGGGAAAGGTAGACGTTATACCAAGGGAACACATTGAGTAAGCAAAAAAGTGAATAAATAAGTAAAAAGGGCATTTAAATGATACACTCTGAAGATATTTTGGTGAGTTGTTAAAGAAAAAACAACCACAAATGAAAAAAAATTACATAATTTTAAGGCCTTCTCAAGAGGGGAGAAGCTTCTGGTCTATTTCAGATTTTAGGGAGGAGAAATCCTGCTAAAACTTTAAAAAAAATCCGGTATCGATCAGAGGAAAGCGCAACACCTCACCGAGGACAGGCCACTCTGCTACAGTCTGTTTTTTTTTTAATTTTTTCCGACATAAAATCCCAAGTGTACATACATATAATGTACATACATTTTAATATATCATCAATATTCAGCTCTCCTTAAAACCAATCGAATTTACTACCAAACTTGACTTTTGGTAGCAACACGCAGTACCATCTGATTTATACATTCATATATTGGACTACCATTTTTTTATCTGGAAAATATTGCCAGAGCAGTTTTTCTTATTCACACTTTTGAGCTCCATAAGCTTGGTAACAACAGGAACGCAAGGTATCTGAGGACGTCATTAATACTGGTATTTAAAAGCGGGTGGCATTCTGGACAACGGGTGGGTAATGTCTTTTACAATAGCTTCGCAAATATGTGGTTAGAACAAAACTGCAAATAGCTAAATATGGGTGACATATGCAAAAAATAAAAGCAGGCTACATAGGTACCTCTACAGTGAGAATTGAGTGAGAAGGTATATACAAGGTATAGGAAACACACAAGCTGCACCTCACCAGGGATAGACACGCTGCTAGAAAATGTTATAGATTGAGGTATATATTATGAAAATGAAAACAGAAAATACACAAACCTCAAAGGTAATGGTAGAATTTCAACGCGCCAAACATAAACTGTATCGTCAGGTGTCGAGAAGTATAATGCGGTTAGCTTTTTATCGTGAACTCATGTTAACTGATGCTTAAAAGTACGCTTTTCTATCCGATGTGCACCGCTGGTTAGGCAAAAGGTCTTCAAACGGTCGTAAAACCGAGCTAAAGAACTGAGCTGTACATGTAAAAAAATGATACAGACCCAAGGTGTTACAAATTAACTTCTTTTTGTATAATGAAAAAGGTTCATGGTGGTTGTACCCGTTCGTGTGATCTGGATACCCAAAGCTTGCATACCGGTCACGCAAAATTGATACACAAATAGTACAAAGAGTGAATAGATATTAAAGGGGTCCAGTTTTGTGAGTGAACGAAAACGGACGGACCTTTGTTGGACCTAATCTTCTGTGTATCTGAATAACTATAGTTCATAGTAAATGAGTTTATGCCATTTTAGTTATACTTTCTTCTACCTTTGAGGAATGTTTTTTATTGTTTCTGTTCCTGTTTGTTGGCTGAAATAATCTTGTTGTTTCTGTTTTCTCTTGTTGGCTGATATGATCTTGTTATTTCTGTTTCCTCTTGTTGGCTGATATGATCTTGTCGTCTGTGTTTCTGCCTGTTGACTAATATGATCTTGTTGTTTCTGTTTCTGCTTGTTGGCTGGTATGATATTCTTGTTTTTGCTTCTGCTTGTTGGCTGATATGATCTTGTTGTTTCTGTTTCTGCTTGTTGGCTGATATGATCTTGTTCTTTCTGTTTCTGCTTGTTAGCTGACATGATCTTATTTCTGTTTCCTCTTGTTGGGTTATATGATCTTGTTTCTCTTTCTGCTTGTGGGATGAAATGATTTTGTTGTTTCTGTTTCTGCTTGCTGGGTGATATGATCTTGTTGTTTTTGTTGTCTACATGTATGTTGACGGAACCACCTGATATTACGGAAATCATGGTGTAATGTTATACGTCTCCTATCTCCTACCCTGTACAGCCATGAAAACAGTTGCAACTGAACAGCTACTGAGATACATGTATTGATTGTTGATAACATATACGCTGGCGTTATACCCCCCTTATATACTGATTTCATTCATTGGCCTAGAACATTCCTTGCTGATTTCAACGTAAAATCAAAACAGTTACTTGCTTCTCTTTGCATGATTCCTTCCTAATTTTGTATTTCATATACTTGCTTAAGCCATGGTGCTAAGGGGGTGTAAAATGCTACTATTTATGCATTTACATGGGCAGTTAGAATAAAACCCAAACTGAAGTAAATTGACAAGAGGCCGTCTTTCACCGTCAACACTGCTCTCAGTGGAAATTTAGAAGCTCTAAATATTTCACTCATATATGTGAAGCTGTAAATTTGTAACATTTCATGTATAAGACATATTACAACTGTTAGAACTTGACATATCATTTACCAATAAATGTGTTTTACAAATAAACTGACTGAAATTTACAACCAATTTATACATTGTTGACTTAAAAGCACTGTGTATTGTGCTGATGACGGAGGGTGGCCATTGTTTAACCATAAAGCAGGAGGCCGAGTGTTTATTCTAATCTTTCACAAGTTTCGACCAACGTCATCGTTGTGAGATAGCCCAGCTCATGCTGACTTCCTCTGTTGCCGTATGTGGGAAAGTCTTCCAGTGACATGTAGTTGGACTCTACCCGCTCTCCTCTCACTGTGGCAGCGGCAGTCGTCGTCTAAGTGACATAACCCTAAGTACGAAGTCCAAATGAAATGAATAAATATTACAATTTCTCCCTATCTGACGGGCTATAAACTAAAGATTAAAGTGTCGTTTTCAACATGTTGAATAGGTCACCCTCTGCACTCCTCTTCAATCTGATACATACACATCATTTTGGTATTTTCCCTGCCTTTGGAGTGTCTTGTGGGTCTATATATGTTACATGCGCACTTACCTATCAGTAGTGTGGCCAGAGCAATAAATGTAGTTCCAGACTAACAATACACAGGTAACAAACTTTCAGTGGACATCAGCGTTTCCTTGCTGCTTATCAGCACATTTTACAACATCTATTACACGCATTTTATTTATGAAAAAGTATTTTTTTATCATTTCGTCTTCAAAGGTAAACTCTGTCAAAAAAGAAACGAAACCCCCGTATTTTAGAGATTTTAATATTTAGTTTTAGGACGGCACAACTTTTTTCTTATTGAAGACAGAAGTCAGAAATTTGGCAGAATAATAATGAAAATGGTCATGTTTAAAACTGTCTTTTCAAAAGTCATCTCATAGACACCCGTTGCTCACCAGGGTGCGTCTTCCTCAGTATCTCGTATGGCCACCACGAGCTGCAATCACTGCATGGCATCTCCTTGGACAAGAACGGATAAGACGCCGGATTCTCTCCTGGGGAATGGCCTTCCACTCCTCCTGTAACGCAACGGCGAGCTGTTGAAGCGTCTGTGGCGGTGACTGACGTTGACGCACGTGTCGATCCAGAGTATCCCACAGGTGTTCAATAGGGTTGAGGTCTGGTAATTTAGAGGGCCACGGCAAGACACTGACGTTGGAATCGTGCAGAAAGTTCATTGTTGCACGTGCAGTATGAGGCCTGGCGTTGTCCTGTTGAAAAAGCTGTGTCTGTCGGTCAATAATCGGGAGAAGGTGAGGCTGTAACACGTGGTTGATGTAACGTTGGGCTGTCAGGTTCCCTGGAACGATCACCAAGTCTGATTTCTGGTTGTACGAGATGGCTCCCCAAACCATAACACTGCCTCCGCCAAACCTGTCCACCTGCCGGACGCAGATGGGCGCAAAGCGTTCATGACGCCTCCTATACACACGCTGTCTTCCGTCGTGACGTGTCAAAAGAAAACGGGATTCATCAGAAAACCAGATGCGCCTCCAGTTTTGTAAAGTCCATATCCTTACGTTGTTGCACCACCTGAGTCGTAGGCGTCGATGTAAGGGGCGTAGTACAAGTCCAACAACTGGTCTACAGGCACGTAAACCTGCTTCTTTCAGACGGTTCCTAATCGTTTGAGCCGACACTCTCCTCAAACCTGGTATTTGGGTGGCAGTCACGGTTGGTAGGGCATGCCGATTACGCAGGTGAAGGACCCGGATGTACCGATCTTGAAGTGGGGTCGTGATTCTTGGCCTTCCACTTCTCGGGCGATCGTTGGTCGAATTACAGTTGTTGTAACGGCTCCAAAGTCGGGATATCGTTGTTTTGTGAACATTTAGGTGTCATGCAATAGTACCAAAACTTTCTCCGGCTTGAAGACGACCAATGGCGATATTTCGGTCGGCAGCACTCAGTCGTGGCATTTTACCGACTGCATTTCGTCGACGAATGAATGAATAAAATACGAAAGCACATGGGCTTTTATACACCCCCACACTATAACTGCCATTGACATGATTTGCATATGAATGGTTCTGTGTGCGACGTCAACAGGGTCAGTCCATGCGTTGTGACGTCATAAGCAATAATATACACTTAGGAGAGAAAAGGCAGCTGTTTGGATGGTAATCTTCATTAAAAACGTGTATAATTTCATTACATTTGGCTAAAATTTAGTTTGGAAGCAATAACTTTATTCGAACGAATTTTTGATATCCAAAGACAAGGGTTGCGTTTCTTTTTTGACAGAGTTTATATTGATTTACAATTTTGTTCTCAGCCATTCGTTATCATAGCAGTATAGCCCCTAGTAGGAGTTGGTTGTTTCGTTTTATATAGGTATGCTTACTGATTATATCTTTGATAATCTGTATTCCACTTTCGTTTTTCAGCTCTATTATTCTCATTCCCTAGGGCTTTTATCTCCATAGTCCAGAACCTGTATCATTGTCTAACAACGTATGGTCTCATACTGTTTACCTCCAATGCTCAAATTGCTGCTTTTCCTTCGACTCAGATTGTTGGAGGGCAGAGGTACTAAATTTAACATTACGAGATGCTATGGAGAGCGCTCAGGAGTGCTAAGAGAGTGCGTCTCATTTACACATGTACAGCAAGGGAATCCGCTCTACTTTTGATACATGTGAAGGATATGTACGCCTACGTGAGGAAGATGAGCAACACAGCCATGCCATCTGCAAGAAATGCAACTGAGACAGTTGACCTTTTTCAGGTGGGGAACAGTTTCGAGTGATTTTCCGGTTTTCGTTCACCAGTAGAGCAATGTTATAGAAATAGTTTCAAACAATCTAGGCAGTACGTGGGAAGGTCAACCAGTATCATACGATCAAATCAGTAAAAAAAAATAAATTAAACATTCCGTCTATTTATTCTCCATATAACTAAAATAAAGTTTTTTACGGTGTTAATGCACGATTGACCTGTTTTTGCCTTAAGGACAAACATTACGTTACGGGTGAATGAATTTGATAATGATGACAGCTATGGCTGTACGGTATACAACCAAGTCAGTGGTGGGTTCCCCCATAGCCGTGATCCATACATAGCTTACCTCTTTGTGAAAACGCGCCTGACATGATTTAATGAGACATTTGCCAACAGGTAAAAAGAAAGCTACTTTAAAAGCAATGGCGGCGATATGTACTTTACCCTACATGTTAAATGTCTGTACCATCTTAACCATTGGATTTCCGTGATGGAGTCCAACTTACCCTGTTTCACCTGTGGCATTAGATATCTCAAACTACCTTTCACTTCTGTGTGATTTGTTTTTCATTGAATTAAATGCTCCGAAGTCCAAGGTGTGCAATATGAAACACATTGTCAGCCACGTCACACACAAACCTTAGTATTTATTGGTGGAATAGCTTGCTTTTTTATGAGCACACATCACACTAGCAAATGCCATAAGAAAACCTTCCACTTCACAGTTGAATATCCAGGGAGAATTTGAACTACCTACTCAGTAGAATGAAATGCTCTCATTAGAAGCTTAAAAGTGAATTCCATATGTATAGTCTTCTTAATACTGACATAGTTAATGAGGATAAATCTTTTTTTTCTGTACAAAACAGAGACACGAATACATCTGAATGTGAATCCTGCATAATTCGTCTACACTATACAGTAACATGGATACATTTATTTATTTGATTGTTGCTTTACGCCGTACTCAAATAAATTTTACTTATACGACAGCGGCCAGCATTATGGTGGGTAGAAACCGGGCAGAACCCGGGGAAATACCACAACCATCCGCAGGCTGTTGACAGATCTTCCCACGTACGGCCAGCATGAGCTGGACGTGAACTCACTGTGACCGCATTGGTGAGAGGCTCCGGGTACATTACGCTGAGGTAGGGCGCTAACTAACTGAGCCACGAAGGCCGCGGATACCATGGATACATCCGAATAATGAGTGTGAATTCTACATAATTTGTCTACACTACATAGTGACATGAATACATCTGAATACTTAGTGTGAATCCTGCTGAATTCGCCTACACAAATATAGTGTCATGGATATACATGTATATCAATACCTAATGTGAATCCTGCACCATTCGTCTTCACTATGTAGTGACAGGAATACATGTGAATACTTGGTCTGGTTCCTGCTGAAGTCGCCTAAACAATATAAGGGCGTGAATACATCTTAATTCTTAATGGGAATAGCGCTAAATTCGTCTACACAATAAAGTGATATGGCTATACGCGTAAGTAAATACTTAGTGTGAATCCTGCTGATTTTCGTCTACACAAAAAATAAAAGTAACATGAATAGTAATGAATGCCCAGTTTGAATCCTACGTAATGCGATTACTCATCTCCAAGGGAGTGGTGTAAACATAACATTTCTTTACCCAGAGTCTGTCTGATTTATTTTGTCTACACAGTGCTGTCAACATAACATTACTTTGACCATAGTCTGTCTGATTTATTTTCTACACACAATAGTGTCAACATATCATTTAATTACCTAGAGCCTAATTTATTTCTTTACCCAGGATCTGTTTGACTTATTTTGTCTACACATTGGTGTCAACATAAACATTTCATTACCCAGAGCCTGTCTGATTGATTTTCTCTACACAGTGCTGTCAACATAACATTTTATTACCTTAAGTAGGTTTTTATGGACTTACTTGTATAGACGGCCGTGTCCATATAACATTTGGTCACCTGGAGTCTGTCAGATTTATTTTCTCTACACAGTGCGGTCAACATAACATTTAATTACCTTAAGTACGTTTTATGGACTTTGTATACACAGCCGCCTCCATAAAGCATTTGCTCACCTAGAGTCTGTCTGATTTATTTTCTCTACACAGTGCGGTCAACATAACATTTATTTACCTTAAGTACGTTTTATGGACTTTGTATACACAGCCGCCTCCATAAAGCATTTGCTCACCTAGAGTCTGTCTGATTTGTTTTGTCGATACAGAGGTGTAAACATAACGTTGTTTTATTGTCATTTTACTACCTTAAGTACGCTTTTATGCATACACAGCCGTGTATATATAACATTTGGTCATCTTTCATTCCGATTCATTTCGTCTAGTCAAGAGTGTACAAAAACGAATAATCATTCCCTGGTTCATGTCTTGAATTGTACACTTTCAGGGCATGCTCGAATTCCTTTCGCGAAATCACGCCGTCATTGTTGAAATCCATCTTGGCGAAGGTAGAGCGGATGAATTCCTCACTTTTTACTCCTTGCATCGTGTAGTACTCCCGCCACTCCGCGAAACTAATTGTGCCGTCTTTGTCTATGTCCATAATGTCAAAAAAAGCCATTGTAGCAGTTGGTATAAATTCTCTGAGGTACCAGTCCTGTTTGCTGACAATAGTTTGAGCCTTAACCCAGTCACCCTGACTCACTGATGCCTCGTCTTTGAGTCTGCCAAGGACTTCGAGGATGGAGTCCCAGTGTTTTTTGTAAGCTCGCGCTAAAACAAAGGCGTGTTCCACTTTTCCTGCACGTAGAAGCTGGACAGGATACTCAATGACTTCAGCAAACGTCAACTTGCCGGTTTGACTGAAGTTCATGAACTTGAAAAGCGCCGTCCACTTCTTTTGTGTATACATCTCCAAATCCATCTGGAAAATGTAAGAAAGAAAGAAATGATACCAAATGAAAAATGATAAAAAATATGTTGTTATCATAAGCAGAATGTTATTATTATAAAGATCTACAACTATAGTCCTCAGTTGCTTAGCGCGCTAGCGCAGCTTTATGACCCAGAAGTCTCTCACCAATGCGATCTTTGTGAGTTCAAGTCCAGCTCATGCTGGCTTCCTCTCCGACCGTATGTAGGAAGGTGTGTCAGCAACCTGCGGATGTTTGTGGGTTTCCCCTGGGCTGTGCCCGGCTTCCTCCCACCATAATGCTGGCCGCCGTCGTATAAGTGAAATATTCTTGAGTACGTCGTAAAACATCAATCAAATAAATAAATAAATACAACTTTATTCTCTTTCTTTTAGCCGATATTTCAATGTCTGTAAAATCAGACCAATTTGAATAACAGCAAAAGCTCTACACGTCTAATGCAAGAACACTAGAAAGTTATTTTCTCGGCTGACGTCATTGTTCGCCATGCCACTTGATTTTGAACAACAATTAAGTGTAATGAACTCTTGGTGTTGAAACTAGGCTGATGTGGTTTGACAATGTTAATTAGAAAAAAATTCACTGCATTTCCCTATGCTATAATACAGACACACAAAATATCAAAGTTAGAGCATGTGTTGTTACGTTTCACTAAAGAAAGGCAATTTTGGAGGTGAGAGTGATTTTACAGATAGCTGAATATGGACGACTGTCTGGAAAAAAAACGACTAAAGTACTAGTACCAATGCAATCAGAATAAATCTAATTTTAACAGATAATATGATCAATTGAACAGAACGGGTGTTATCTCAGTGATGATAGAATGTATTCTCTTATTGCAGCTAATTATTTTGTTAAATATAACACGTAATTTAACATAACGATTTTGTTAGACTAAAAGGATGTATTGTTAAATATTACACAATATTGTGTGATAATAGCAAACAAACTCTAACATCTCTCAGACAAGAGACTTTTTGTTAAATTCAACCGGCTAATTTTCTTAATGTATTGTTGGTCAGTGTTATTGCAACACCACACCTGGGATTGGACAAGCTGTTAAGAGTTCTAAGAGTAGAGCTACTGCAAGATCTGTCTTTAAATATCCAATAAGGCACGGACAGACAACCACAAACTCCATCTCACTAGGGATTAGAAACAGGCTGACAGAGGTAGTACTACAGCAAGAAATGTGTCAGAATGTTACATAAGACACAGGCAGATAACCACAAACTGAATCTCACCAGGGATTGCACACACGATGCCAGAGGTAGAGCTACAGCAAGATCTGTGTGAGAGTGTTACATAAGACATAGACAGATAACTACATGCTGCATCTCACTAGGCACCGGACACACGATGCTAAACGTAGAGCTACAGCAATATCTGTGTAAGAATTTTATTGAAGACACATACTGACCTCCACAAACTGAATTTCACGTGGGACTGGACACACAATGCTAGAAGTAGAGCCAGAGCAAAATTTGTGTGAGAATGTTACACAAGACATAGACAGACAGAAACAAACTGTTTCTCACTAGGGACTGGACGCAAGATGCTAGACTTAGAGTTACAGCAAAATCTGTGCGGGAATGTTACATAAGGCATAGGCAGACAACTACATGCTACATCTCACCAGGGACTGGACACACGGTGCTAGAGGGAGAGAGGTAGAGGTAGATGCAAAATGGTACATAAGACATTGACAGATAACGACAAACTGAATCTTACCAGGGACTGGACGTACCGCTAGAGGTAGCACTGCAGCAAAAACTCTGTGAGGATGCTACGTAAGACATAGGCAGACATCCACACGCTACCTCTCATCAGGGACTGGACACACAATTCTAGACGTAGAACCATAGCAAGATCTGTGCGAGAATGTTACACAAGACATAGACAGATAACCACAAACTGAATCTCACCAGGGACTGGACACGATGCTAGAGGTAGAGCTACAGCAAGATCTGTGTGACAATGTTACATAAGACATAGGCAGACAACCACAAGCTACGTCTCATCAGTTACTGGACACACCATTCTAGAAGTAGAGCGAGAGCGAAAGCTCTGAGAGAATGTTACATCAGACATAGACAGACATCCAGATGCTGCGTCTCACCAGGCACTGGACACACAGTGGTAGAAGTAGAGTTACAGCAATATCTGTGTGAGAATGTTACATAGGACATATACAGAAAACCACACACTATAGCTCATCAGAAAATGGACACGATGCTAGAGGTAAGGCTACAGCAAGATCTGTGTGAGAATGTTACATAAGACACAGACAGATAACCACAAATTGCAACTTACCAGGGACTGGACACACACGATGCTAGAGGTAGAGGTACAGCAATATCTGTGTGAGAATTTTATTGAAGGCACATACTGACCTCCACAAACTGAATCTCACCAGGGACCGGACACGATGTTAGTGGTAAAGCCACAGCAAGATCTGTGTGAGAATGTTACATAAGAGATAGACAGACAACCACATGCTGCGTTTTACCAGGGACTGGACACACAATGCTAGAAGTAGAGCTATAGTAAATTCTACAACTACATACTACGTCTCAGCAGGGACTGAACATATAATGCTAGAGGGAGAGAGGTAGAGGTAGCGGTAGAATGTTACATAGGACATAGACAGATAACGACAAACTGAATCTCACCTGGGACTGGACACAAGCCGATAGAGGTAACACTACAGCAAAATCTGTGTGAGAATGTTAAGTAACACATCCACATGCTACATCTCATCAGCGACTGGACACACGATGCTAGAGTCTGAACTACAGTAAGACCTGTGTGAGAATGTTATATAAGACATAGACATCCACAAGCTGCACCTCACCCTGGACTGGACATGCTGCTGGAGGTAAATTTACAACAAGAGCTGTGTGTGAATGATACATGGCATAAACAACCACAAGCTGCACCTCACCAAGGACTGGACATGCTGCTGGAGGTAAAGTTACAACAAGATCTGTGTGTGAATGTTTTATAACACATAAACATACAGCGTTAATGTAGAATATAAACAAACCTCAGAAATAAAGGTAAAACTTCCACACGTCAAACGGGAACTGTATCGTCAGGTGTCAAGACCTGTATTGTGGTTAGCTTTTTAACGTGTACTGGTCTTAACGGATACTCAACACTACGCCTGAGTGAAGAACAAAAATTATGTTTAGGGCTTATTTGACCTTATATACCCCACTCACCTTGTAAAAGGTCGCTAAAACAAAAACAAAAAATATTCCTCGTGTCTGTATCTGACTAACTCAGCAATTCTTCATGAGTTTACTTTCTTTGCATATCATTTTCTTTGCTACCTTAACTTAAGCCCGTTAGTATAGAAATGAATGCATTTTGAACAGACCAACACGCACATAAGATCCACAAAAACCATTTTGGCAAAAATAGCGTGCCGTCCAATAAGAGAATTGGAGATATAGCAGGCATAAACTAGTTATTGATTATGGCAGTTAAGCTGAGCAATATGTCAGTTTAATGAACAGACAGACTTAAGAGGGCCAAATGACACATGCATATGGATGGATCCAAATGGTTATTTTATTAAAAGTTTATGGATTTCCTGTGAATGGATTCTGTGATAGGATGGTCACAATTACGGAGACAGAATTTGGTTAAATAAGTTGTAAATAACAAAGGGCAAAAAAGGCATGGTACCCCACGATTATCTCAGGAAAAATTTGCAAATTTTTGGTGAACAGGTTTAGATTTATTGCCGTCACAAACAGGTGACCAGAAAACAGACAGACGCAGATGCGGGCAGATAGACAGAAAGATGAGAAGACGAAGGTGCAGAGGAACGGACAAACGTCCACGCGGATGGACGGACTGACAGACGAAAGGGCAGACAGACAGAAGGAAAGGCGCAGGGACCAACTGACAGATGGAGAGAGGGACGGGTGGAGGGACGGACAGACAGACAGAGAAAGAGACGGGCAAAGGAACGGACAATCAGAGTGACTAACGGACGGGCGGAGGGTCGACAGACAGACAGACGGGTGAAGGGACGGACAAAGAGAAGGAGGGTTGTGGGACGGACAAACAAATGAACAGACGAACAGGGCCACGAGGAGTAACAGAAATCGAAAATTTCTCATTTGAATCTTGTGCATGTTTAACTCAATGTTCTCTTTTTCATTTATATGAAAAGCTCTCAGCCTTCTGGATAAAGGAAACCGTAGTGTAAAACACAGGCCTTCCCCAACGTGCTTGAATAAACATGGCTAAAAGAAGAATTGGAAATAACCACATAGAAAATCATCACCTGAGACTTGAACTCTTGCCTGATTGAAGATCTGTTGAAGTTCTTAGTCGTCTTGGTAGCAATCTTTTATGTTAAATGATTGATACATGAGGAGAATAGTTTCTGGAGAAAGTCGAACGATTATGAGCGTACACATATTCTGCTCCTAATCATGTACTGCCAGCTTATCATAGTGACATGCTACTGCAAATCATGTACTGGCAGCTAATCATGCTTACATTCTGCTCTTAATCACGCACTGGCAGCTTTTTATGGTGACAGGGTGATCCTAATCATGTACTGGCAGCTAATCATGCTTACATTCTGCTCTTAATCACGCACTGACAGCTATTTATGGTGACAGGGTGATCCTAATCATGTACTGGCAGCTAATCATGCTTACATTCTGCTCTTAATCACGCACTGACAGCTATTTATGGTGACACGGTGCTCTTAATCATGTACTGGCAGCTAATCTGGTGATATATTGCTCCTAACCATGCACTGACAGCTTGTCAAGGTGACAGGATGCTCTTAATCACGCACTGGCAGCTATTTATGGTGACATGGTGCTCGTAATCATGTACTGGCAGCTATTCATGTCAAAATGCAACCTAAACGAAGAATGGAACATTCGCCAGCCGTTGCAGTTTATTAACACCCGACACAAATGATACATCATGTATGCCGTATCTTGTTTCCACTGAAAATGGATTATAAAAGATGGGTGATTCGCCAGCCGTTGTAGTTTCAACACCCGATACAAATGATACACCATACATGCGTAGGCTAAGCGGGGCCTACAGCAACAGGCCTTGAGCAACAGGGTTAGCACAATAACTATGCCTTCCGAGGGATTTTGTTATAGCGCTACTAGTCGTGAATCCTGTGACATAGATTTCATTCACTTCGTTACTTTTATTTACATCTTCCTCTGAGATGTGCCAGTGCGATTTCCATCTCACATTTATATAGAGGGTGAGAATGTAAACAGAGGCCTGGACTGAGTAAATATCATTGTAAACCTATCCGAGAGTTGATCGATCTTCCCTCAAATGTCAACCATATCCAGATAGAACGCCTATAAAACAACATCCAAGTAGACTTTGTTGACACTGTAAAAAATGTAAGGTACACAAGTTGAAAAGTTCAACAGCTGTTGGAGATTATCAGACATAATTTTCACACCAGTAAATCCAAAGATAAATGTAAAGATAACCATCAGCGAACTCTGTATCAGCAGAATTTCGTCTCAGACTTGCATCTGTCATCTTACCATTCAAATCCCCATTCGGAGACATCTAACTTGGTAACATGCTTGCTTCGTCGTCAGCAATGTTTGTGTTTTGTAACGACCAATAGGAAGATTCTGGTCGGTTATTATAGTTACACTGAGTTAGCGTTAAACCCAGATTTAATCAAACCAAGAAGCAACAAAAAACGTTTATCTGATGCTATCATGGGGAGAATGATCTGGACGAGACACAAAAGTGAGTATTTATTGACAACTAGAGGTATTTTACCTTTTTAATGTCACGGAAATCTGCATGTGCTGATAAGATGGAAGTAAATTGTATGTATAATCCTAATAAATTAATAGATGTTTATTTATTTATTTAATTTGTGTCTTGCGCCGTACTAAAGAATATTTCACGTGTATGACAGCGGCCAGGCAGTATTATGGTGGGTGGAAACCGGACATAACCCTGGGAACACACACGGCCATGCGCAGGCTGTTGCCCGACCTTCCCAAAGTTCGGCAAGCCAGAAGGCGTATTGTCAATAGCATTTTTAAATATATATTTATTTATTTATTTATTTATTTATTTGATTGGTGGTTTATGTCGTACTGAAGAATATTTCACGGTGGCCAGAATTATGGTGGGAGGAAACCGGGCAGAGCCCGGGAGAAAGGCACGACCATCCGCACCTTGCTGACAGACATTCCTACATACGGGCGGAATTGTTCAGGGAATTGTTCAAGCGGAATACTCTGGTAAGACCCAAGACGTATGGTCTATAGTATTTCTTTGTATAAGTATTTATTGATTGATTTGATTGGTGTTTTTATGCCGTGCTCAAGACTGTTTCACTTATAGAGCATCGCCCACATTATGATGGGAGAAAACCAGGCAGAGCCCGGAGGACACCCATCACCATCCGCAAACTGCTGTCAGATTTTCCCACGCATGGCAGGAGAGAAAACCAACATGAAATGGACTGGAACTCATAGATGCTCCCGTTGTTCTGTGTTTGCACACTAGCCACTCTACCATGAAAGTCCCAATTGTCAATAGCAATATGTCACTATAACAGTTATTTGGTTATGACAGCTGCATTTATAGGTAAAATATACCCTGTTTTCAGCATACCTTTAAGTTTTTCATTCAATTTTATTATACTTAAGATTTTCTTACCATGAAACACTTGCAACTTGCTACATCAGTCGAGCCACACTATAATGTTTAAGTAGGTGTGAAATTACAGTGTCAATGAGTCGCTGCTCTGACTCTCTTGTCCTATCAGCAAAGCATGATAGTAATCCAAGCCCAGTGCACAGACATGGCAGTAAGTTAAACAGTGTTTTGAAGTCCGCGTTTGCTAAACCTGAAGTGTTTACTTCTACACGTACTTATGCTTAGAATTTTAAGTTTCACCAGCATGGGCAGGTGAACAATGAAGATGACATGCTTAGTTTTTTAACATTTAGGTGTTAACTGTTTTCTCTTTTTTTTATTTTTTGCTTTACAGGATTACTGGTCATCATATGTATTCCCGTCGCAGTCTTATTACTCCGCTCATATTGGCTGCCACTTCCAATCACATGTATTGGGTATTCCCGTCTTAGTTTCACAGAGACTTTCCAGAATTCGTGTTCCTGTCTAAAAGAAATTCAGAGAACAAATAGTGGAAAATTTTTGTGCAAGATCCTTGTGGGTGGTTTAGGGAACCACATGTTCCAGTATGCGTCCTTATACGGTATTGCCAGATCAAAGGGAATGATTCCCTTAATAGACGCCCGTGACGTCATCAATGACGTGTTTGAGACTTGGGCTTTGAAGAGGAGTGATCGCAATAAGTCAGTCTGTTTTGGAATGCCAAATTATTCTGAAAAAAGATCTTCTGCCTTCGACAACGCAACCGTGACATTCCAGAGCGATCAACACACACATCTTTATGGCTACCTTCAGTCATTCCTTTACTTCGCTACATACGAACAGGAACTGCGATGTCAGTTTAAATTCTCATATGACGTCACCAAACGCGCAGAAGAACTACTTTCAAGGCATTTGAAATCCTTGCGCATCGCGAACGCCCAAGCTGTAACACTTGTAGCGGTTCACGTCCGGAGAGGAGACAAACTTTCGGCGGCTGTAAAATCTGTCGGTGGGACTGTTGCTCCAAAGGAATACATTTTAAAAGCTAAGCAGTACTTCATTAAAAAGTACGGTCGAGTTGTGTTTGTCGTCTGCTCGGATTCCATAGACTGGTGTACAGAGAATATCCCCGGAGAAAACACCGTGTTCGTCCGCGGCCAGAGCGCCGTGGAGGATTTGGCAGTGATGTCGCTGTGCCAGCACGCCATCATGACGGTGGGAACGTTCGGCTGGTGGATGGCGTGGCTGGTCAATGGCGACACCGTGTACTACAGCCGCAGGTTTCTGCCGGGATCCAGGCTGTCGCAGCAGTGGAACCTCTCCCACCATTACCCTTCACACTGGATCCCAATGGAATAACTGGAGCGTGATGATGTGACTGGATGCGAATGGAAGGCGAGGGCTACAGTTTTTCAGTAACAATATGTTGTGAATATGTAACTTTCGGATTAAAACAGTGTATGTGTAAACCGAAACTTATGGAATTCATCGATATGAGCATTAAATCTATAGTTTGATCGAAAACGTTTAGGGATGTGTTGATACCATTAAACATAAATAAAATTTAAGGGATTGTGCTTGAAAGTTTTGCAGATAGTATAAAGGGTTTCAAATGTATTGGTACCATCACATTGGAATGCAACACAAGTAATTACGAAGTCTCTGGTGATTGCAGAAGGTTTTGGAGAGTCTCAGATTTGACTGTATAAGTGGTTGAGAATTCCAGTTAATTCAACATATTTTCTCTTCCCAAAGTTTAAGGCAACCAGAATTCCACGGTAATTTATAATTAATCGCGAATTTATTCACTGAGAGAGAGAGAGAGAGAGAGAGAGAGAGAGAGAGAGAGAGAGAGAGAGAGAGAGAGAGAGAGAGAGAGAGAGAGAGAGAGAGAGAGAGATGCAACCTCACTTTGGGACTATCATCTCTGTGAACTGTCCCATACTATTCATTCTCTACACATTCAGTAGTTCTATGATTATCAGCAGATGGCGCTGCAATCGCGTGAGGTACGGTCAGTAGGACATAGTGTGGATCATTTATAGATAGCCCGGGAATAAAATGCTGCAATTTTTTGTGACATAGTTGCTGAATAAAACGCTGGAATTTTGTTGGAAAGTCAAACACACAAATCATGATCAGTGCCTATCACCTTCTTTGATAGGGCCTACAAGACTAACAATTCCGCATTACAGATGGGTGGTTATACATTTTAAAACGACAGCTTTCATCTACCACAAAATCTATAGACACCCCTATTTATCTGCAGGGTAACTGGTAGTACATTGTTCTATACATTGATCTCTGCTGAGAAGACTGTTTAAGTTGCATAAAAACGTCGAGCGATATAAAAAAGACGGCAAGTTGGACAGCTGTTGGATTTGGTCAATAGTATACATCATGCTTAAACCAGTTAAGTCGATACACACGTTCCAGGCAGAAGCGCATATGACACCATTAAACGCGCTAGAGAACTACGTTTGAGGCATTTGAGATCTGTGCGCATCGCAGACACGGAATCTGTAACTCTTGTAGCGGTTCACGTCCAGAGAAGAAACAATCTTGCTGTTGAGGGCTGTTGCCCCCAAAGGAATACATTTTAAAAGCTAAGGATTGCTTCGTTAAACATGCAGAGTTGGTTATAATTATTTCTCCACTTAAAAATGGAGGGCTGAACTTTAAAATGCCCCAATGAAGGTCCCATAAAAGACATGTACTATGATACATTTGACATTAAAAGAAACATTGGTTATTACGAAGATTTTTAGCTGGCCAAGTTCAATCAGACCTTATAGGGTGACAAGGAACGATTTCCTATACAGTTCTTTTATGACTCATAAATTAGAACTTTTTTGCAAGGTAAAGAGAAGATGACAAAGATGAAAATTAGAAAATTTTAGATGGTTTATGTTTAAGATTTTTGAAAAAGCACATTAATTAATGTTAATCGTCCAATCTGTAAAGAATACTCAACTTCAATTCCCAATGACCAGTTCCATTTAAATTAAAACTAGCTTAATGTGCAAGAAGTTTTAAAATATATATACTTTTAAAGGAATACAGTTACTAGGGAGTAGAATTATTCTCCAACGTTCTCCGAAAATTCATATGTATGCAAAATTTCCGGTGTGTCTAATATAGCACATATGTGAAGTCCGCAACACTTTATATTTACACACAGTAAGGTCCACAGTGGTATTACACGCATTCCCTGCTATAAGGCAAGTGTGGGTACATACGGCATCTCGGTTACGCTTTTATGTCAAACGTTTATATAATATCAGAAATCAAGTGACCCCTGTTTATACAGACCCTAACCTCAGGTGAAGCAGTGTAATTTATACAGGTATATCACAAATCATCTGCACTGTGAATAGTGCAATTAATTGTTAGTACTTGCTTTATTTATCTATTTGATTGGCCTTTTACGCCGTCCTTCAGAATATTTTACTTATACGACGGCGAGCAGCACTATGGCGGGAGGAAACCGTAGAGAGCCCGGGGCGAAACTCACATACATCGGCTGCCTGACCTTCCCATGTACGACCACAGAGGAAGCAAGCATCAGGAAAACAAATAATAATAGCTTTGCTCTGTATACATGTTCTTGTAAAAGGGCCTTAATGCATGACTGACTGAGTGAGGGAATGACTTAAGGCACGTGGGCAACAATTCAGTCGTGTCGTGACAAGAACATCTGCGAACCTAGAAACACCATATTTTCAACATGAAACAGTCAAAATCCAACAAAAATACAGAATTTTGAAAAATCATCAGTTAAAATACTAACAGAAGAACTGTGTATAGTTTAAGCGAATTACTATTTTTACCTAGATGAAAATTAATTTTGTCCTTGACTACGGTATAAGACACCAATCAAGTACATAAATAAATAAAAGCTGACTCAGGTTACAGGAGGTGCCACTTAGGAGATACAAAGAAAAAACACACTGGATGTTACCTTCTACAATGTAATACCAAACATGACCACCGAGAGAAGGGATCCTTATGAAATTTACCTATTTATGAAAAAAAAATACATACTCTTAGCTTAGAGATTTTGCAGCATATTTAGACTACGGCTTTATGTAGTTTACCAGTGTACTTAAACATTGCACATAATATACAGTCAGAGATTAGTTTTCACTTGACACCGAGTATTAGTGTAATGGTATTGTATTTATACCGTTGTTAAAAGGAGCCACGTGAGTTATGACAATCACCGTTTATTTGTTTTTACTTTTGGAAATTGGTCCTACAGTTCCTTCTCTAACAGTTCCTTCTCATATATATATATATATATATATATATATATATATATATATATATATATATATATATATATATATATATATATATATATATATATATATATATATATATATATATATATATATATATATATATATATATATATATATATATATAATATATATATATATATATATATATATATATATATATATATACAGACACACACACAGACACACACACACACACACACACATGTTACCCAGGACCGGGTGTGGAGCATTCCATATTGCACTCTCTAATTTAGGTTATATGGGTCAACCAGTCATTGCACTATCGCCATAATGATGAACGCCAAGCAAGGAAGGTACAACTTCCTATTTTAAGGTCTTGTAAGGTGTGGCTCGACCCAAGATTGACCCTGAATATACCACCTCCCGTACATGTGACAACCTATTTGGTGAGTTCTTTTAATCGATGTAGTTTTTTAAGCTAGTCTAGATAACAACCGGAATTGCGAAAGCCACAGTCTTCGATTTTTATCCCCGGTATGGTTTAAAAGATGAAAATTCTAGAAGGGTTACATATAGGTTACATTGTGGGTTACATATCTGGTATAGTTTTTATCCGTGGCGATGTTATCAATTATAATATCAAAAACTTTGTTTTGATTGCAAATGTTATATTGTGTATTTTAGTGTAACATCCAGTCTCTTTGTCAAGCGATGCAAAATTTAGATCAAACGTTTTGTTTTCTTACAATCTGTCTTAAATCGTAATTGTATTACCAATACAATTTACTTGAATTTAATGACATTTTTCAGTCCTAGAAATTCATAATAATTACATCATAAAATCACCAGTGCACATGAACAGTAATTAACATAACTCTCTTATATTTATCGTATATTTAAATCCCATTTTTAACGTTGTATTCCTTTTTATACTGCTTGGATGCTGGTATTTATACTCCAAATAGTTTTTTAAATGGCCGTCAAAAAGTGTTCAAGAATGTGAAAAATATATTTATATGAATGGTGTCCTTATTGTTGTCTTTCGCATTAATGATTGTCTGAAGTGTTACCATATTTTATAGTGTTATTCAATCATTTATGTCATATTCATTTATTTATGAAATTCACTTATTTCAATTATACGACGGCGGCCATTATTATGATGGGAGGAAACCGGGCAGAAGCTGGGGCAAACCCACAACCATACCCAGGCTGCTGACAGACATTCCTACATATGGCCTGTGAGGAAGCCAGCAGGAAATCTATGTGATAAGGACTATGTATAAACAACGGAAAAGACGATCGAAAACACCTGATCGAGACGCCATGTAAATATTGGAAAAGAGAAAGAACGAACAGGACAAAGCCAGCCAGTAATGCGTCAGGGACAGCGGAACCGTGTGTATAGTGGCACGGGAGATTTTTTCACAATTATTGATTTATTTTATTAATTTATTTATTTGATTGGTGTTTTACGTCGTACTCAAGAATAATTTACTTATACGACGGCGGCCAGCAGTATGGTGGGAGGAAACCGACCGCAGCCCGGCGGAAACCCACGACCATACGCAGGTTGCTCGCAAACGTTCCCACTTACGGCCGGGAAGGAAGACAGCATGAGCTGGACTCGAACTCACAGCAACCGCATTGGTGAGAGGCCCCTGAGTCATTACGCTGCGCAGTTATTGAGGACGTTAAGCTGAGAATAGTAGGTTTTTTTCACTATTATTGTTATCTCTAAAACATGTACGTCTTGTTTAAAAGAAACATATTTTGCTTCCCAACCAAAGGGTTCCTTGAGTTAGGCAAATGATCATGAGAATCAGTGGCTAAATACCATGCCTATATACATGTACTTCCACGTCACCTGCATGTGCGTGTTTTATGAGTGTGTGACTGTTGTTTATCCTTATTTAATGGGCGTTTTATGCACATTTTTGGCCACAGATTTACATCGCATGAACACAGGAAATGATTGACGCGAAGTGGACACCCGCATGAAGAGGTATGGATACCTGGGAATTACTAACGAAATATGAATACCAAGGAATGACTGAGGGGGTATGGACACCTGGGAATGACTGAGGCGGTATGGACACCTGGGAATGACTGACGAGGTATGGACACCCGGAAATGACTAACGAGAAATGGACACCTTGGAATGACTGACGAGGTATGGAAGCCTGGGAATGACTGACGAGGTATGGACACCTGGGAATGACTGACGAGTTATGGACACCTGGGAATGACTGACGAGGTATGGACACCTGGGAAGGACTGACGAGGTATGGGCACCCCGGAATGACTGAGGAGGTATGGGCACCTTGGAATGACTGACGAGGTATGGACGCCTGGGAATGACCGACGAGGTATGGACACCTGGGAATGACTGACGAGTTATGGACACCACGGAAGGACTGAGGAGGTATGGATACCCGGGAATGACTGAGGAGGTACGGACACCCCGGGATTGAGATGAGTGACGAGGTATGGATACCCCGGAATGACTGACGAGGTATGGACACCTGGGAATGACTGACGAATTATGGATACCCGGGAATGACTGACGAGGTATGGACACCCGGGAATGACTGACGAAAAATGAACACCACGAAATGACTGAGGAGGTATGGACACCAGTTAATGAATGACGAGGTATGGACACCTGGGAATGACTGACGAGTTATGGACACCTGGGAATGACTGACGAGGTATGGACACAAGGGGATTACTGACGAGGTATGGACACCCGGGAATGACTGACGAAATATGAACACCACGGAATGACTGAGGAGGTATGGACACCTGGGAATGACTGACGAGGTGTGGGCACCTGGGAATGACTGACGAGGTATGGACACCTGGGAATGACTGACGAGGTATGGACACCTTCGAATGACTGATGGACACCCGGGAATGACTGACAAGGTATGGACACCTGGGAATGACTGACGAAATATGAACACCACGGAATGACTGAGGAGGTATGGACACCCCGGGATTGACTGACGAGGTATGGATACCCGGGAATGACTGAGGAGGTACGGACACCCCGGGATTGAGATGAGTGACGAGGTATGGATACCCCGTAATGACTGACGAGGTATGGACACCCGGGATTGACTGACGAGGTATGGATACCCGGGAATGACTGAGGAGGTACGGACAACCCCGGGAGTGAGATGGGTGACGAGGTATGGATATCCGGGATTGACTAACGAGGTATGGGCAGTCGGAAAATACTGATAACATTTAGGTTTGAGTCGATATTTCGGCTTTATTCTTCAACTACATCGAACTCTTTAACTGCACACGGAAATGTTGCATAGATATATTTGATTTGATTGATATCACTGACTGTTACCATGATTGTCACTATGATTGTCACTAGCCCTTAACATTTGACTGCCACAGGCTTTAAAATTTACCAATCAAAGTCACTGACTTAAAAAATCTGCGTTGCATCAGTCCCGGGTTAGCCAAGGCAAGTCTATTTCTTATATATGTGAGATTACAAAGGACATTTTACCACGGTATAAGAAATCTATGAGATGAAACAAATAACTATCTATTAGCCATATACTTAGGTGAGAGTTAGCCCTGCAGTAAGCAGACGGATCCAGAGCTAAACGCATTAAACAACGCTGAGATAGCAACTACTGTACAAAAGGGACTACTGTACAAGGGGGGCTACTGTACAAGGGGGACTACTCTACAAGGGGGGGTACTGTACAAGGGGGACTACTGTACAAGGGGGACTACTGTACAAGGCGGACTACTGTACAAGGGGGGGGAGGTACTTTACAAGGGGGAGTACTCTACAAGGGGGAGTACTGTACAAGAGGGACTACTGTACAAGAGGGGCTACTGTACAAGGGGACTACTCTACAAGGCGGACTACTCTACAAGGGGGAGTACTGTACAAGGGGGACTACTATACAAGGGGGAGTACTGTACAAGGGGGACTACTCTACAAGGGGGACTACTGTACAAGAGGGACTACTGTACAAGAGGGGCTACTGTACAAGGGGAGTACTGTACAAGGCGGACTATTCTACAAGGGGGGCTACTGTACAAGAGGGGCTACTGTACAAGGGGGAGTACTGTACAATGCGGACTACTCTACAAGGTGGAGTACTGTACAAGGGGGACTACTCTACAAGGGGGAGTACTGTACAAGGCGGACTACTGTACAACGGGGAGTACTGTACAAGGGGGGCTACTGTACAAAGGGGACTACTGTACAAGTAGGAGTACTGTACAAGGGGGACTACTGTACAAGGGGGACTACTGTACAAGGCGGACTACTCTACAAGGTGGAGTACTGTACAAGGCGGACTACTGTACAAGGTGGAGTACTGTACAAGGCGGACTACTCTACAAGGTGGAGTACTGTACAAGGGGGGTACTGTACAAGGCGGACTACTCTACAAGGGGGACTACTGTACCAGGGGGAGTACTGTACAAGGGGGACTACTATACAAGGGGAAGTACTGTACAAGGGGGACTAGTGTACGGGGGGGCTATTGTAAAAGGGGGTACTGTACAAGGAGGAGTACTGTACGAGGGGGGCTACTGTACAAGGGGGACTCCTGTACAAGTGGGACTACTGTACAAGGGGAAGTACTGTACAAGGGGGGCTAGTGTACGAGGGGGGGGCTATTGTACAAGGGGGAGTACTGTACAAGGGCACGTACTGTACGAGGGAGAGTACTGTGCAAGGGAGACTACTGTGCGAGGTTGACTAGTGTACGAAGGGGACTACTGTACAAGGGTGACTTATATATGACGCACAGAGCATGGTTAACGTGCTAACGCAGGGGTTGCTGTGAGTTCATGCTAACGATGGCTTCCTCTCCGGCCGTACGTCGGAAGGCCCCCAGCAACCTGCGGATGGTCGTGGGTTCCGCCTGAGCTCTGCTCGAATTTGTCCCCATGATAACACTGATCACAGTTCTATAACTGAAAATTTTCTTGCGTGCAGCGCGAAACACGAATTAAGCAAAAAAAGTCAAATGAATAAGGGGCCTCTGTGGCTCAGTTGGCAAGCACGCTAGCGCAGCGTAATGACCGAGGAGTCTCTCAACAATGCGGTCGCTGTGAGTTCAAGTCCAGCTCATGCTGGCTTCCTTTCCGGCCGTACGTGGGAAGGTCTTGCAGCAACCTGCGGATGGTCGTGGGTTTCCCACGGGCTCTGCCCGGTTTCCACTTACCATAATGCTGGCCGCCGTGGTATAAGAGAAATATTCTTGAGTGCGGCGTAAAACATCAATCAAAAAAAAAATCAAATAAATAAAATAACTGTATAAAGGCAAAATGTACAGGTGATGATTTAATCGCCTTCACTTCTGTCATATCGCAGTTTACGATCTTTAATTGCTTGTATACCAGCAGTTTTTAACAATACCAAACTGTGCTCCGAAATTCTAATATTTGCTGTTTACTTTAAATATAGAATAGATAATCGCGCTGTCCTCATGGGAAGAACGCTTTGTCCGTCTAACCGAACAAAGAGGGAAAATAGGGGGATTCCCTGAAAACTAGGAGAGCAAATAGATCAGTTGTATCAGCACATACAGCACGCGTCTCAAAGAGAGCAATGAGATTGCATTGACTCATTGTTGTTTGTGTTAACCGATGGCTGCCTTGTACTTACGGAAGAAAACGGGGGGTTGGTTTGCACTTGACAACTAAGTCGCGTTCAGGTACAAACAGGACCTGCATTGCACAATTGCATTTCTCGAATATCTTTTTTTTCAGTTATAAATACAGGCATATGATTTCAATAGAGGCAATACAGTGTTGAATAAGCCCGTGTGTTGTTGTTGTTTTTTGTTTTTTTCTTTTGAGAACAGGCTCTGACCGAATGCGCAACCCTGTTTGACACCACAGAACCTTTCACTGCAGTCAATATGTGTTATAACGTATTCCTGTGAAGGTTGTCGACACGACTTCTTTCATATGCCATTCTTGTAGCTTGCATGAGTCTACATACAACGATTTATTTATCCAGACTGAAAACGTTCTTGTTATATACCTTCAGAGTTTGATATAATTTCAGAGCGAATTAGGAGAGGTGGAAAAATCCCTTTAATTTCAGGTATTTATTGAACGTACATTTGACATCACTTTGACCTATTTTATCAATGCCGTCCTGGATATATACTGTAGTTGAGTTATAAAATAATAATATACAAACACCACATGTACCAGTCTACAGGTATCATTGATAAACTGGCCACAAAATACAAAAGCAATCTAAATATCTTCACCCTGGTGTGAACATCATATGGCTACCCTTTGATCAGACAGACGGTGTGTTGAGCCCTTGACTTCTAGCCTTTGACCAGCCAGCTTGTGTGTCCAGACACAGGCGAATAGCGTTTAAGCAGTCAGCTGATGTTTTCAGCCGCAGGCGTCCTAGTCTGTGTTGAGCCACATGATATCGTGTTCAGCCGCGGGCGTCTAGTCTGTGTTGAGCTATATGATATCGTGTTCAGCCGCGGGCGTCTAGTCTGTGTTGAGCCACAAGTTTGTCTGTTGAGCCACAAGTTGGCCTGTTCAGCCGCAGGCGTCTAGCCTGTGTCAGCCACAAGTTGGTGTGTTTAGCCGCGGGCATCTACTCTGTGTCAGCGACAAGTTGGTATGTTTAGTCGCGGGCGTCTAGTCTGTGTTCAGCCACATTTTGGTGTGTTTCAGCTGCAGGCGTCCAGACTGTGTTGAGCCACCTGATATCGTGTTCAGCCGCGGGGCTTATATTCTGTGTTGAGCCATAATTTGTATGTTCAGCCATAAGTTGGCGTGTTCAGCCGCGGGCGTCTAGTCTGTGTCAGCCACAAGTTGATGTTTTTAGCAGCAGACGTCTAGTCTGTGTTCAGCCACAAGTTGGTGCGTTCAGCTTCGGACGCCTAACGCCTAACACCTGAACAACAAGCTCTTACTGAAATATGAAACCGCCAACAATTGCAGAACGGCATTACCAGGGCAGGGGCTGTTTCTTTGATGTTCTTTTTACGATAAACCTTATGTTCATGTATATAGCAAACACTATATGTCGATAAAATAGAACATGTGGGTGTATGATGAAACTGATTTATCTGGCAAACATATAGTGACATTAATATGCAAAAAAAGTCATTTGGTTTGCATTTGTTAGGTATGAAAAAAGTTCCGAATAATGTAAAATAAGAGAAACCTAAGTCATATTTAAATCCATCTTCATCGATGTGTTAAACCATGGTTTAAATTTAACACCGCTTTGAACAAAGTCAAATTACCCCTAGGTAAGAGTTCACCCACTGTTAAGTGACTGACCACCGGTTTTGTGGCTAACACACTTTTGAACAAGAGGGTCTTTTATTGGAAATGGCTTTGGTAATTTTTATACTGCTATTTGACCCGCATTACTCTCTCCACAAGGCTAGTCTCGGTCGTTTGTGTATATAAAATAAAATTGTCTTGCTTATCACAAAATTGTCTTGCTTATCACAAAATTGTCTTGCAGAATACAAGTGTCTTCGTCATCAAAGAAACTGTCCTGTTAACTAACAAATTGCCTTGCTAATCACTACAGTGTCTTGTTTATTACAGAAATGTCCTTTTCCACATACAGCAATGAGTTTTCATTTATTTCCCATTTTCATTTTACTACTACACCATAGCGACTTTTTTCTTGACCTGCGGGTGTTCTATATCTACAACATATTTACCTATATCATTTATTTTATGTTTTCAGTTTTGATCGAGTTTGCAATGCACAATGCAAAACTAAGATATATAATGATATATCGTCTAGACTAAATATTTTTTTATCAATAATATCAGATATTTTTATATAAAATGGGTCGACTTTATTGTCAAAAAAAAGCTAAAATCTGTAGTAAAGTTCATCATAGAGACAACTGAAAATTGAAATGCTTTCATTTTTTGTTTTAGATTTTTGTTGGCAGTGTTGAAAGGCATTCAAATGTTGGAAAACTATGATGGGTTTTATGAGTCATACTGATGGTATCTAGGTATTCTGACGTCCCATCACGGTTTTTTCCTGATGTCTCCACAAGGGAGGAATTTTGTGGAACTTAATTTCAGTAATCTTTCACTCATGCGTACAACGGGATATTCCAGTATTCAGTGTTCAGAGGCTAGAACTGGATAAGTTCCTATCCTCCGATAGTGTGGTCCATAAAACCCACATTAACAGTCAAATATTTGAGCGCGTTTAGTTCTTTTCACAAAAATCTAAAAAGGTAAATGAAATTATATTTATGCATAGTTTTAAGTGGTCTGCTTAGTGAAGCCTACTTCGATATTTAGAGGTTTGTCAATTATAGATGCCTAGAGAAGGTTGGTGGTTAACTCCAAGAACTCCGGTTATATATCCGGAGGTTTGTCAGGTACACATTACCAGATAATGTTGGTGTTTTACTCCGGGCACTCCGCTTTTATATCCGGAGGTTTGTCAGCTACACTTGACTAGAGGAATTTGGTGGTTTACTCCAAGCACTCCGGTTTTAAGTTTGGCGGTTTGCCGAGTATACATGACTAGAGAAGGCTGGTGGCTTACTACGAGAACTCCGGTTTTTTATCCGGAGGTTTCTCAGCTACATATGAGTAGGGAAATTTGGTGGTGTACTCTGGGCACTCCGGTTTAACACTCGAAGCGTTGTCAGGTACACGTGACTAGAGAATGTCGGTGAATTACTCCGGGCACTCTGGATTTTCATCCGGAGGTTTGTCAGGTACACGTGCCTAGAGAAGCTTGGTGCTTTACAACGAGCAATCCGGATTTATATCCGACGGTTTGGCAAGTACACGTGACTGTTGAAGGTTTTTTTCAGGCACTCCGGTTCTGAGTTCGGAGGTTTGTCAGGTACACATGACTACAGAAGGTTAATGGTTTACTCCGGGTACTATGGTCTTATATTCAGAGGCTTGTCAGTTACGCTTGACTTGAGAAGGTCGTTGGTTTACTCCGGACACTGCGGTTTTCTATCTGGAGGGGCGTCAGGTACACGAGACTAGAACATTTTTGTGGTTTATTCGGGGCATTTCGTTTTTAAGTTCGGAGCTTTGTCAGGTACATGTGATTAGTGAGTGGTGATGAATTATTTGGGGCACTCCGGTTTTATACCCGGAGGTTTGTCAGGTACAGGTGACTAGAGAAGATTAGTGGTTTACTCTGGGCCACTTCGGATTTATATTCGGAGGTTTCTCAGGTTCAAATGACTAGAGAAATTTGGTGGTTCACTTGGGGCTCTCCGGTATTTAGTTCGGACGTTTGTCAGGTACAGGTGACTATAGAAGGTTGGTGGATTATTTCGGGCAATCCGGTTTTATATCCAGAGGTTTGTCAGGTTCACATGACTATGGAACATTGGCGGTTTATTCCGGGTACTATGGTCTTACATTTAGAGGGTTGTCAGTTACGCGTGGCTTGAGAAGATCCATGGTTTACTCCGGGCACTCCGGTTTTATTTCCGAAGGTTTGCCGAGTACACGTGACTAGAGAATATTATTGGTTTATTCCGGGCACTCCGACTTTATATCCGGTGGCTTTTCAGGTAAACATGATTAGAAAAAGTTGGTGGTTCGCTCCGGGCTCACCGGTGTTATATCCAGAGGTTTGTCAAGTACATGTGACTAGAAAAGGTCGGTGGTTTACTCCGGGCACTCCGGTTTTAAGTTCGTAGTTTTTTTTCAAACATGCCTGACTGGAGAAGTTTGGTGGTTTTGTATCCGTAGGTTTGTCAAGTATACATGACTAGAGAAAGTTGGTGGTTTACTTTGGGCTCACCGGTTTTATATCCGGAGGTTTGTCAAGTAAACGAGACAGAATGTCGGTGAGTTACAGCGGGAATCCCGCTTTAAAGTAGATATGCAAGCCGGAAGGTAAGGGTTATGCATGGCTTCTTTCATTTATACTGGTGATTTAGACCATATTAAATACAAAAAAAGAGGCGAATAAAAAGTGTGAAAGAATGGGGCAAGACGAAATAGAAGTACAACAGTTTTTTTTTTTTGCATCGGCGGGAATGTTTTCATAAAAAGCATTACTTTAAAAATATAAGTATTGATATTGTTAGTTATTATGAGGGAATTTGTTTTTGATATGATTTGAATATTTTTGTGTTGTTCTTTTCGTTTATGTGGTAAGGGTGAAGTAATCGGGTTAGCGCAAGGACAACACACAAGTTATCTCCCCTGTGCCCGTGTTAGCGTGATCTCACTTTGCGCTGTGCTGGTTTCTTGCACCTCCGTTCCCGACTACATGAGTTAGTTTAGGTGAATACTTTAGGTTGTTATCCATGGCGAGTTTTCGCGCGAGAGTTTTACTGACTTTTCTTGGGGATTATCGTTGTAATTAGCAATTATTCAGTCATATGACCAGGAGGAGTCATTAAGTGTGTGTATTTATTTTGTGTCTTCTTATGACACTGCGAGTCCATGCCACTAGGGTGTTGCAGCCACTGAAGCATCATGCCGCAGGCACCAGACATAACACCCCACCCAGTCACATTATGCTGACTCCGGGCCAACCAGCCCAGCTTCCCTATTCTAACCTCTTAGTGTTGAGCGCCAAGCGAGGCAGAAACAAGTACCACTTTTATAGTCTTTGGGATGACCCGACCTTTGCTTGACCCCTATTTTTTTATTTATTTGTTTATTTATTTATTTGATTGGCGTTTTACGCCGTACTTAAGAATATTTCACTTAAACGATTTATTATGGTGGGAGGAAACAGGGCAGAGCCTGGGGGAAACCCACGACCATCCGCAGGTTGCTGTCGGACCTTCCCACGTACGGCCGGAGTCTCCCATTTTGAGGCGGACGCTCTAATCACTAGGCCATCGAAACGGTCGGACGTGGAAACGGTCTTGTTAGTATTTGTCTTATAGTTAGTCGCCACTGCCTATAGTTGTCATTGAATAGCCTCTCACCTGAAAACGATTGTGGTAACTTTGTCGTCGGCTCAAAAACACTTGTACGGACAATCCCTAGACGTGTTCTATAAGATGACCACGTGATTTCCTTAGTAACAAACTTTGTTCTAAGCACTTGTTGGTACAGCCTTCGTAAAGCAAGCTGGTTTCCAAGCCCATTGTCCAGCATGCAACTTGCTTTTGAATAACAATGGCTTCACTCGAGGCATTGAGATTTTGCAGTCAAAACTAAGCTTTTTGAGTTGAACATTATGAATTAGAAAACGTATTCTAGGTGTATTTTCTTTGTAATAATATCGACAGATCGATGTGTAGAGCTTGGATTTGTACGTGTCATTGGCTGAATGGCCTGACTGGTTTTAGAGACAGTTAAACTCTGGCGACTGGCTTAAAGAAATGGGCTCTACTACCACATTTGGGACCAGCTTCTATTCTCAAATCACTGCACGAATTTCTTCGTCTATACATTGCCTTTCTACGAATAATATTTGTTGCTTTATTCAAATCTGTCTCGAAGCCAACTGCATATTTTATTTAACTATAAAGCCATTTCGGGGACTCAAATTCGGCAGAGGGGCCTCTCGCGCCGAGGGGGCTAGCACGACAGAGCAGCTCAGCGACCCAGAAGCCTCCCGTCGTCGTCATATGACTAAAAAATTGTTGAGTACGACGTTAAACCCCAAGTACTCACTCACTCAGAAGCCTCCCGTCAACGCAGCCGCTGTGAGTCACACTGGCTTCCCCTCAAGCCGTGCAAGGAAATTTCTCTCAGCAGCTTGCGGATGATCGTAGGTTTCCCCCTGACCTTGTGCGGTCTCATGTCGCCACAATGATGGCCGCGTAAAAGAAATTCTCTTCAGTGAGGCGTAAAACACCAATCAAATAAATAAATAATTCGAATTCGACATACATTTTTGAGGATGGCAATCACATACAATCTGTGCCTAAACACTGTACATAACAGGCTTAGTACACAATGTAGCCGCCCTTCATCAAAGTCAAATCGATTAATAGAATCCCGTGGGCCCTCGTGCTCTTTTGGTTATGGTCGATATTTGAAGTAAATATAATCACAAATAGTTACCTAACATTTCTGACAGGTTATATTGTAGGGTTGGCCTTCCATTATCTTCAGCGGTAAAAGAGTTCGAACTCGAAACTCTCTCATCAAGCTTGTGAAGTAAAACATCCTAGTTTGTTCCGAGCCATAGATGTACATGTAATATGAGAGGAATACAACGTCATTTTCGTATCCAAAAATGGCATTGTCGTTTGCGTCACTTTCTTAGTGAGGGAGAATTTATTTTGAATTTGTATTTATGTTGTGTTTATCAATTGTCAGTCATATGGCGAGGAGGGGTCATTAGGTATACGAACGCCACCAAAGTACCACTCCAAGGACACTATACGTGGCCAGTTGTACTCACACCGGGCCGACCAATCATGTTCACTTGCTCTCACCTCTCTTTAAAGTATTTGGTATGAGACGCAACGGGTTTGACCCTAGGTTTCCCGAGTTTAAAGCGCACTTTCTATCCAATACGCCACATAATCACCTCTGACGAACTTATTAATTCCTAAAAAATCAAGATTTTGATTTCCATGACAACCATAGCATTTCAGTTCCCGATTACTTAAGGTGATCTAAGGTTACGTTTGATGAAACTGACAGGGAAGTGTCACAGGATAGCTTTTTCATTTAAATACTGTGGCAACGGGTTTTACACTAAGTTTCCCGAGTTTAAAGCGGACGCTCTATCCAATATGCCACATAACCGGTTTGGATCTTTACTAATCTCCTGTGAAGAACTTATAAGTTCCTAAAAATCCAAGATTAAGATTTTCTTGACAACCATTAGTATAGCATTTAAGTTCCCGATTACGTGAGCTGAAGTAACGTTGCGTTTGATGAAACTGACAGGGAACTGTCACAAGACAGGTTTTTTTTTTGTTCAAAGCCTGTGGCAACGATTTCTAAAAAAAACACAAAAAAAACTGTAGTGAATGAGATTGATAAGAAGGCAATCCTTTAAACAGCCAGTCCCTTTTCTATTGCAATGCACAGTGCCAGTTCACGTGTAGATAAGACAGGTCAATTCTGACCGGGTAATATGTTCACTTCCTCTTTGGCTTCTTTTCTGGGGATACCGAATAATTTATTCAAACAAAATTAACCAGGCATTCAAAGTTTCTTGTCAGTCTTTAAGATGTCACTTCTGCATGTACACCTTGCCATAATTACCCAACAAAAAAGCAAGTCTTTTTATTTAGTCGTCTTATAGTTGTGTTATAAACATGTATAAAGTGAATCTGAATGAATACGTCTTCTTTGTGAATCTGATTAATATTGTCAGCTCAATATTTTCCTTAAAACTTAAAGTCAATTTGATGGATTTCTACTACTTATCAAAGCCATAAATACACTTTTGGTTTAAATACTCAAAGTGGATCTGATTATTACTGCCGTCTAGATTTAAGGACGTTTCTTGTTTGGGTCGGCCCAAATGTGCCAGACGAACATCCCAGAGCCTTTTGAAGATTCTTGCTATTTTGCAGGCACCTTTCTTTCTTGTAACAGATCGATACACCATGAATTTTGAACCCGTCAACAGGCCTGAACCGCTTAGGCTTAAGAAGTCCCTTTCACTTTTGTTTCAAATACGCATTCATATCCATCTTGGATTAGCGCCGAACTACTTTCGCACTTTTTGACCTCTGGCTGGGATAGCTTTGTCTCCCGAAACGGGAATTTGCATGCAGTGCTGACCTACTTACATGAACATGCGCTTAACTGTCCCTGAATCGGCGGAAAAGGTTTAATTTTCTACACTGTCTCCATGTCCTTATCAAATGCAAGCTGTTAAAAATAATTATTTGCGTCGTCTTCTTGTGCCGTCTGCTTGGTAATTTTTTGACTCCGCATACAGCTGTCATTTCAGGCCAGAGTTACCATTCAAATCATCTACACATTAGGTGTTATAGCTATTTTACCTCAGCATAAACTCCAGGAGAATAACTCCCAACAGTGCGTGATATAAATGTCTGCCAATGAGAAAATACATAACTCTGACTTCCATAATGAAGACAATGGCAAGAAAATCTTACCTTGTCGCTTAACAATCCATTGCCCAGTGATAGTAAAACTTCGTGTACCAGACTCCTTCATACATATATATAGCAGGCCACATCAAAAATTATTGCAAGCATCAACAATTACCCTATCTCTTTTCGTAGTACCGATATGCAGGAAAAAACATAGCCACATCATTCCAAATGCATCATTCGCAAGCAGCCTTCCACTGCAAGCACAGCACTATCCAACCAACCCATTATATTCAAAGAAATGGACGCATGTGTCCCATCCAGTACTTCTCAATGGCAGACCCATGCATTTTTTTCACAAAATTTCACACAGTGAAAATACTTTCACAGAGACCTGATTGCCCACTGGAATAAAACTAAAGGCAACGGTAATGGACAGTTACCTAAATATGTCTTTGTTAAGAATGGCCTTCTTTCTGCGGCCCGTGTGTTCTCTTCTGAGTTCAGTCTCTGCCTGCTGTTCTCGGTGTTCTGGTCTCTGGACTTACTCCTGGAGACGCTGTTGTCTGCCCATGGTTTTTTATCATTCAGTTCATTTTTTTGTTTAGTGACAAGTAAGTCTGCTTCCTGTGTCACAGGTACACGAAGTGGTAATAAGTCCTTTACAATGAAAAAAGCATTCAGTGGACCAATAAAAAGGATATAAAATCAGTATTCATCTTCCACATTTTTTCGTGCACACATTGTACACAGTCTCACAGTTCTTGCCAAACTAAAAATATAACTCGGTCTTGTTTCTATTTTCAATTGATGGGATGGAGTTCTTAATCTAGGCATTGAAATTCTACGGTAATATTTGTTGATTAAGCAAAATCTGTCTGGAACCAGAGCTCATATTTCATATATATTTATATAATATATTATTACAATATACTTTATATTTTACTATAAAGTAGCAATTTCAGTGATTCAAAACGACAGAAATCTCTAGGTTATAGGAACCATATACAGCCTGTGTTTAAGCCCATTGCATAACAGGCTGAGCTATACAACTAGAATGCGGCTACACTTCACCAAAGCCATACTGATTAAAAGCGAGCCGTGTGCTCTCGTGGTGTGGTGCTTAGCGTTGAAACATAATTTCGTGGGTCAGCCGACAACAAAAATAGACGTTACTAAAAATGTAAATAAAGGACGAAATTAGAACGGAACCATGCAAAGACAAGCAGTCAGCAGTTTCTATTTCTGTCAGTATAATGTGGACGAGGTTGACTTCAGAAGCTGTTCCCATAACAACTGCAGTGATGTGTTGTAAAAGGTCTTTTATAACCTTCTGAAGATTGTACATTTTGAGCTCGTCCATTCTTGTCCATCTTCACCTAACAGCGTTTTGTGAATTTTTTTCAGACGCTCATGTTTTTGTAAATTTAACAAAAAATAATTGCCTAACATTTCTGACAGGTCACATTGTACTGTAAGACTTCTTTTAACTTCAGATGTAAAAGAATTCGAACTCGAAACTCTCCCATTAGGCTTGTAAAGTAAAACATCCTTGTGAAGATTGTTTCTTACAGAAAATCAATGAGGGTCTGAGGCCTTATCAGTTTTCATTTACATGGTGAGGAGGAGTGATTACGTATACTGGAGCCACTGGAGTATCATGCCAAGGACACCAGACGTGACAGCCCACCTAGTCAAATGGTACTGACACCGGGGCAAACAGGCGTGTCCTTGCTCTAGCCTCTAAGTATTGAGCGTCAAACAAAGCGGGAACGAGTAGCACTTTTTAGGTATTTGGTATGACACGACTCGGGTTTGACCTGAGGACTTCAAACTTTGAAGCGGCCGCTTTATCCATTTCGTCTCGTATGAGCTGATTTCCATAACAACCAAAAATGTAGCATTTTAATTGCTGATGACGTGAATTAATGTAACGTTACGGTTGATGAAACGGACAGGGATCTCTGCCACTACAGTTTTTCCAATCAAATTCTGTTTCTTAATTTTCTTAAGAAAAAAACTGAAGGCGAAGGAGATTTAGCGGAAGCCACCATTTAAACAGTTTATCCGTTTTCACAAAAAAACAACATGACATTTACTGGACAGTTCGTACAAGTTTCTATGACAACTCACCAATCGATGTACAAATAGGAAATGTCAATTTTGACGAGGAACAACATGTATATTCTGAACTTCATTAGTACACAATTCTTTTTTGAATACCGAATATTTTATTTACCCAGAATTAACCAAACAATAACAGTTTTTTTCTTTCCAATCTTTGTTTGAATCTTCTTAGTAGTGTCACGATTCAGGGTGAATCTAATTACTACTGCCCACTCAGCAATGTCCTGTACACAACTGTCCAGCTCATAGGGAATCTCACTGATTTCTACTTCTCAGCAGAGCCATAAATACAACTTCGTTCTAAATACCCAAAGTGAACCTGATTGATTGCATTTTCCCAGTTGTTACGGACAACGTGAGTATGTAACTACATCAGCAGCTGAATACCCAAAATGAATCTGACTGCTTCCATCTTCTCCGTTGTTAAGGGCAACGTACGTATATAACTGGTATACTACATGGGCAAATGAAAACTCATTTTGAATCTGATGGAGATAGATTTTCTAATTCAATACTGAACCTGGTTAATATTGTCTGCCGATTAGTGTCAATGTTATAGCTGGACTTATAGTCAAATTCAGTACAATCCATTTTGTCTAATCTTGGGTGAAAAGAAATGAGTAATCATTGTCCGGGTCGTGTTTGCCATACATTTTGATAGCATAATCAAATTCCTGTCGGGAGATGAAACCGTCGCTGTTTGTATCCATCTTGGTGAAAGTAGAGCGGACAAACTCTTCGTCCTTCATCCCGTGTCCCTTGTAGTGATCTCGCCACTCCACAAGGCTAATTAGGTTGTCATGGTTCTCGTCCATTATGTCAAACCAAGCGGCTGAGAGAGCTGGTATAGCTTCATTATGGTACCAATCCTGCTGGCTCATAGTGCACTGGCCTTTTATCCAGTCTTCTAGATTGATGGATGTTTCTCCCTTGGGTCGGCCCGAATATTCCAGATTGCCGTCCCAGAATCTTTTGAAGAGTGTCGCTATTTTACAGCCATCCTCCACCTTTCCCTCCCGTAACAGATGACATGGATACTCCATGAAATCCGAAATCATCAACAGGTCCGAGCCGCTTATGTTGAAGAACTTATAAAGTCCCGTCCACTTTCGTTTGATATATGTATCCGGTTCCATCTTCAACTAGTGCAGAAACTAGACTAAAACAAAAAAGAAACAACAAAATGAGAAGTAGATGACAATAGCAATGGTTATCAGAATGACCAATATCAGAATGCCTTCTTCTATATTGAAAAGGCCGCCTTATATGTAATTATATATGGGTGCGTGTGTGTGCGCGTGCGTGCGTGAGCAAATTGACGACGTCATCAGGTGATTGTAGATGTATGTTTTATAAGTCCCCCAGGAAAATGGATATACTATAATTACAAATAGTGTATATATAGTTTACATTAAAATTTGCTGGCATTATAGGCTACAGTGTATTTTTCTAAAGATCAACAGCTGTATTCTGACTGTAAATTTGCAGTCAATGAGGCAGCATTACATAGTCAGGATATCATGATATTCAGCATCCAAAGCGCTGCAAAGATACAAACCCTTACACGGTGTAAGTCACAGCTAGAATGTGTGTACGTTACATGCATTTCCACGGTAAGCGAGCATTGCAAGAAATACATCAAATATCTATATTTCTACAGTTAGTGTAATTTCCTTTGAGACTATAATATGCCTCTATATATCAAAAGTACGAATATAGAAATCTTCCCGGCGAACACTCAAGTCTGTAGGCCGCAATTAGATCCCAAATGTTAACGTCATGCCGTTGGGAAATGTATCTTCTAAGTGGATGAGGAGTAGCCACTCGTTTTTAACGTGGTTGTTGTTCAGTGCCAGAATTGGGCAAACTCTTTTCTGAACCTTACCACAAGCGTTTCAACTGTGTTGTGTGATATCTCCCTATACTTTGAACTGCACCTTCGACTTGGATAAGGAGTCAACACCGACTGAGATTTAATAAATGGCGCATTTAGATTTGCTAGGAATATTTTTGGAGAAATTGACCAATCCACAGGTACGCCTCAAAAATTATTTCTGGTCAATGAGGAAGCCGGGTAAATATATCTCAGTGAGGTCACACATCTTGTTCCACTATCAGCACCTAACCGTGCTGATTACAACATTTAGGAAGTCATCGAGCTAAATAGAGAATGTAACTAATGCCTGTATCTGCAAAAATCCAAGCAAAATAGAAAAATAAATGGTGTATTTTTGATTGTGAAAATTTTCTGAAAACCTGCAGATCTAGAGCTCTGTTTATTTAGTTAGATATATGATATATATAAAATAGATGCATGGTTCACAAATATTGTAACATGACGACGGAGATAAAAGCTTTTTTGAATGGGCGGCCGAAAACTAGCGTGCATGCATATAAAAGAACATTAAAACTATATTACCATAGGGTTGATTCCCCATTTCTCAACATAGGGATATGAAGTAATGCGAGATAGGACAACGATCTTGCGCCGATGGAGACACACGTCTCTGGGACACACAGGACAAACGGGACACACGGGACCGGGGTATATGCAGAATCCTCGGCTTCATCTGAGCGTTGGTTCTTGTTGGCAATACGTGATCGTTTCTTTGTACTGTGCATATCAGTTTTCTCCATCCAGATAACTTACCACCTACGTCGTTAAGAAAAAAAATGAAATAAATGCACTCAGTTTTATGCGTGGTCGAGTGGTTGTAGCATGTGGGCGCAGCTCAATGAGTCAGGAGCGTTCAGTCACCCGTGGGAAGATCTGCCAGCAATCTGTGGATGGTCGTGGGTTTACTCCTACCGACATGCTTGCCGCCCTTGTATAAACGAAGTGTTTTTGAGAGTGGCGTAAAACACCAGTGAAATGAATAGATAAATACATATGGGTGAGAGGCTCCTGGGTGACTGCGCCGCGCTGGCACGCTAACCACGTCGGACACGGACTCCCCTTTGAATGTAATAAGGGAGGAATGTGATGTCCTGGTCGTATCAAGAAACCTTCTTTGTCTCATTTTATTTTTTATTTATTTTGTACTTAATTTACTTAACACTTCCTAATAATGTGAAAGGAAAGTGTGCATAACGCCGTTTTCGACATGGTTCAGATGTGTTTGCGTATGACACTGCATGAGTAAAGGAAATAATAGTCTGTGTTTTGTCTATGTATGCTTGTACAGTGTATGCTTGGGATTTTACGTCATAACAATTTTTCAGTCATATGACGACAAAGAGTCATAAGTGCAGACGTTTGACCCGATTGACATACACTATCAAGTACACATCACGGCACGTGTTTCCTAGTAAGCTTTCTGATTGGCTGTTGGCAAATCTCAGTTCAAATCACGCTAGCCTCGTTTTCGCGAACAGGTCAGCTATTGAAGGCTCAAGGCTTTGAAGATTCCCTCACTAACACGGCTGTACAGCGTACAGCTATCGGTATCGTCGTTATCAGATTCATCCACGCATGACATAACATCTGTCTATAAAACTAAGATAAATCTGTGCAAATCAATGCAGTGAATCTTAAAGTTATATCGAAAAGTAGAATTTAATTTCCTTTCAAACAAACAGGTAGATTCTTTGAAGGTGAGTTTGGATAGCATTGCTGTATCGGCAAACGGGATACGGAAGAGCTGTCATTTTCGAAATTATTCCCAAGTTAAAAAAGGAAAAATTGCCTCAAGTACAAAGGCGTGGGGTTGTCATGGTTGTGTTGCCTGTCATGTTTACGTAGGTGTACGTATCCATCACGAGTGCCAAACCCAACAGAAGGGATTCTCTCACTGCAAACACGAGACGCACATCTGCCTAGAAAACGTTGCACTCAACGAAATGGCTGTAAATTGAGCACATAGGTAATCAGTATTGGACCGTGTGCTGTTGGAACAAGGGAGGTAACATTTATGTGCTGTGCGTATACATGTATACTGCGTCTCTTGATTGGATCAGTCCTGCATCGAATCACACCTAAGACTTTAAAAGAGGTAGTTGTAACTTCCTCGCATGACGTTCAGCATGAAGGGGATAGTCCAACGACCCGTTGACCCGTATCAGTATAATGGCTCGGGCGGTCGGCTTACTTTGCCTTCGGTAAGTGAAGCAGCATTAGATAAAACAGCGGTGGAAATCCGTCCTGCAACAAGGAGGCACATTACATGCCCTCCAATGATTCCTTTGTCGTCATGTGACTAAAAACTGATCAGTACGACGTTAAACCCCAGTACTCACTCACTAACTCTAAATAAATTATATCAGATGACTTTATATATAACAAACGCCTTGGAAGAAAAAATGCCTCTCTAATCTTATGGCATGGAAAATGCCTCTTTTTTTTAATTGCTTTCGGCTATAATGTAATGGTTCGACTTGTATAGTTGTCAAATCTACAGATAGCGTAAATATTTCTGTTAGAAATATTTTTCTGAGTCTTCGTGATGTTTTTGTACAAGCAGGGCTAACTGGTAGCTGTCGGACTGGAAGGGAGATCCCGTTAGTGATCTCCAACGTCCGGGCTCCTATACAATGTAAGTTGCTATTTTCAAGGGAGACTATCGACTTCTTTTTTTTTCTTTTTTGGAGTAAATCGTTTAAAGAGGAGGCTAACAATAACTAGAAGACTTTTTGTACGGTTGGCCGAACACAGACCACGTGATCACGAAGCTAACATTAAATGTAATATGAGAAGAATATGATGTCCTTGTCATATCCAGAAACGCCACATGCTCTTCACCTTATTTTTATTTATTTTGTACTTCCTAATAATTTGAAAGAAAATTGCACATATACTCGTTTCCGATAATGGTTCAGATATGTTTGCGTATGGTACGGCATGAGTAAAGGGAAATAATAGTCTATATTTTGTGTATGTGTGCTTCTACAGTGCATGCTTGGGAGTGAGAATTTTTCAGTCATATGACGACGAAGGAATCCTTAGGGTGCACGTACGTGTAATGTGCCTCCTTGGTGCAGGACGGATTTCCACCGCTCTTTTATTTAGTGCTGCTTCACTGAGACGACTTACCGAAAGCAAGTAAGTGGCCCCGCCCGATCCATTATACTGATACGCGTCAGCCAGTCGTTGCACTATCCACTTCATGCTGAACGCCAAGCAAGAAAGTTACAATTTCCTCTTTTAAAGTCTTAGGTGTGACTCGATCAAGAATTGATCCTGGATCTACCGGTCCCGAAGCAGACGCTCTACCAACTGTGCTATCTGGGCCAGGCCGGCATGCTTGGGATTTAATATTGCAGCAATTCCTCGGACATGTGATTAAGAAGCGTCATAAGATTAGACGCATATCTCAATTGATACGTACGGGCAAGTGCACATCACGGCCTTTGTTTCCCAGGTGGCTTTCTGACCGGCTGTTGACAAATCTCGATTCAAATGATCATAGCCTCTTTTTTGCAAACTAGTCAGCTATTTATGGACCCAAGGCCTTGGGGGAATCCCTCACTGACACGGCCGTTCTATCGATATCATCGCTATAAGAGTCATTCACTCGTGACATAACATCTGTCCTTAAAACTAGGACAAATTTGAGCAAATCACTGCAAATAATCTTAAAGTAATATTGAAGCGTTGAGTTTAATTTGTTTTGAACCAAATGGGCTGATTGTTTGAGGTGTGTTTTAATAACCGTGCTGCATCGGCCAACGGGATGCGGGAAATCATTCATTTCCGAAATTAACCCCAGTCTGGAGAATGAAAAGCTGCCTCTATTGCAAAGGCATGGAGTTGTCATGGTTGTGTTGCCCTTCATGTTTACGTAGGCCTGAATGTCAATTACATGTGTCAAACCCCCAAAAAGGTATGACCCGACTCCCTCACCGCGAAAACGAGACGCACTCTCCTAGGGCGCAAATAACGGTTCTGTGAGGAGAATTCACAAGCGATTGCCCTCTCCTTGGCAGAGTAAAATTTTCGATGCAGCACCTCTGCCTAGAGAACAGAGGGAGAGTAACACTCATAAGGCGTTTGTAGATATGTACTGCTTCTTCTCATAGAACGAGTCCATGTCAATAAAGCTCTGTCGCAACTTAATTTTACTCAGTCCCATTATACTGAGATCAGGCCAAACCAGTCCCGATTCCTTGCTCTTGATGCTGGGCGCCAAGTGAGGCTGCAACAAGTATCTTTGTGAAAGTCTTTGGTATGACCCGACTCCAATTTAAACTAAATCTCACCCATCCTCGGGGTATAAGCTCTAATCACTGTGCCACGGAAGCACTCACTATATTCTGTTGTAAAAAGAACTCTCCTGGAACTTGTGATCGAAGGAAACAAGA